>NC_089581.1:178124638-178295788 GCF_019320115.1 Miscanthus floridulus | reverse complement strand
GCGGCGTCCTCCTCTACGGTTCGCACGCAGCGGCTGTGCCGGCGCTCCGCCGATGCGCCGTGGCCGCCATCATCTGGCCGTGCTGTGGCCGTCCATGGGTGCGGCCGGAGCCGTTGGTGCTACCGTGCACCGCCCCGCGATAGCACGCCGCCAGCGAGCTACTCCCTTGGCCGGCGGATGGCCTCCCCTGCCGGTGCTTTGTTTTGGAGGAAGGAGAAAATGTGCGAAGGGTATGAATCCAAGTGGAAAGTTTGTACGGGATTCTCAGTGCGAAATACGTGACTCTTAGGAATAGTGACTTTGTTCTGCGGGTTAATTTGATGAGAGCTCAGGGGTTTCTTCGTAAAATGGTACTATCGTCGCCTGGGCTACCTTGGCCGCATGGGCTAGCTGGTGGGCCGCTCGCGTGCCCGCCTGGGCTCGCTACGTCGCTTGGGCTGGCCTGGGCCGTGCTGTGCTCCTTCGGGCCAGGCCGGTTCTCTGGTCGGTGGGCCGCGCCGTGCTGCTGGGCCGGCCTACCGCTGACAGCCAGCGCCTAGGCCACCCGCGCCTGCGCACGCCCGCCCACCGAGCCGCCTCGCCTCTGGATAAGACCGAACGAGCCGCTGGGCCAGTTGTTGGCCACTGGCCTTTAATTTCTAAAACAATTAGCTAATTTAGTTCAGGAATAAATTTGTAAAATATATATAAATTTATGTAGCTGTTCAAAAATGCCAAACCAATTTTGTTAGTCTCCTAAAATCATGATCTACCTGTTAGTATATTCTGTTCATATAGTTTTACAAAATTCTTGGAAGCTATATAATTAATTCAAGGTACTTAATATTGTAAAAATATAAACTTGTTGGAATTATTGTGATAAATTGGTAATAGCGTTGAATCTAAAATTTTTACAGTAGGCTCCTAGCAATATTAGGTACTCATTGTAATTTTTGTGGCTCTAGAATAATCAGTTTGCTAGGTAGTTAATGATGCTCTATTTCAAACAAGGATTAAATCGATAGAATAAAATAAAGAAACAACTTGGGTTTATATAACTAAAATAATTGTTGGGACATAACGCCTTATTCAACAACATGGATACGTAGACCAGCGTTAGAGCTATCTCATTAGCTTGTGAGGCATGATCTGATTTCTAAGCATTTCGGCTGTCGTTGATTATTTACATCTATGCATTTGTATCAATGCATATCATATAGGTACAATAATGGATCAACGGATCAATTGAAGGATGATTGGGAATCCGAGGATGGTGTAATGGTATTCTCTCCAGGAGATGATGCAATGGGCTTTCTATCCAGTTGATGGTGGATGATCTGAAGATGCAGATACTAACTTTTTAATATATATCTTACCCAGGCAAGCCCTGGTGCATAACCCCTACTTTTTTGCAGTTTAAATTATATTTGTGCATTAAGTTTTAAGGAGTTGAATGAAACCCACTTGCATATATATATCTTTATCCTATGAGTCTTACTAGTATGACATGATCATGTAGATTGCTATGCTACAGGACTCCGGTAGAAGTCGAGTGATGGCTGTCACTCGCGAGAGATAGGAAATATATCATTAGATTATTATCACTTGGAATATATAAAAATGGTGGAAAGGAAAAATGGTGACCAGGCAGGGATATGGTTTGGGTATTGATGGGTGTAAGAGGTTGTGTCGTCGTGGACGCGGGGCATAGCTTGGTTACACTGCTTTCCCTGTCTGTGTTGGTTAAGGACCGGTCATTGCATAAGCCATCGAGGCAAGTCACAGACTTATTATCCCGAGCACATACTTGGGTATGGATGCTTGGAAGACTTGTTGCTCTCTTGTCATGGGTTCTGGCTCTTTCCAGACCGACTGTTAGGGTTTTTTTTGTGGAGGAGGTCCTTGCACCGCACTGAGTCCGGGACTCAGGGGCGGGAGCTTAGAGTCCTAGTTTGGATGGGACCTAGGACCCTAGGACAGGAGGGTGATGGGTTGGTCCTGCTTGTGCCTTGGGTATAAGCGGGGCGTGTGTTTTCGGGGTACCCAGCTAGGGGCATTGATTCGCGAATCATTGGGCAATCCGGTATGGCTTGTTTTGTGCCTAGCACCGTAGTAAGAACTAAAGATGAAAGTTGGAAGATAGAAAAAGGAAATCTGATTGATTACCACCTGCTTGAAAGTAGCACAGGTGCTTACATAGAATGGTTAGTTAATGAACCAATGTGACTATTAATAAAATCGAATATAAGGACATACGCTTAGTAATGCTTCCTACAGATGCAATAAACTCACAAGCCAGAAAGCCTTGTATATCCTTGGAGTCTTTTCTTTCCTCCTGTCGGGTAAGTCTTGCTGAGTACAATTGAGTACTCAAGGTTTTATTCCCCATGTTGCAGGTGATAGGTGAATGCTAAAGCTGACTCTTGTGTATTGATTCCTCCTGGTGGGCTCAGAGAGGATTTCCTTTACGCTGTGATCATAGTTTTTATTTATAACTCTCACTAAATATTTTTATAAATGAAAGTTTATAATCTGTTGTCCTAGTTTACATATCAATGCCTCATCATGTCATGAATAGATGTTTAATGCCGCTGTAACTCTGTTCACATGTTTATATTCCGCTGTTCAATTAAATTGTTCATAGCTCTATTAAGATGATTACATTCCACTGTTATAACATTAAATATTATACTCTGCTATTGTATTAAAAGTGATGTAAGAAATGGTTAAGAATGATGTAAGCTTTATTCTCTCAGTTGTGATCCTGATGGCAAAAATGTGGATTTTTGAGTTCTCCCCTGGGTGTGCCCAACGGAACCGAGTAATTTAGTGTTCTCCCCTAAGTGCTTAGTGTCTAATGGAAGGCAAGCATTCCTGAGAGGCATTAGATTAGGCGGTTCTGCCATAGGTGGTATCAGAGCGCAAATGAGAAAATAAAGCTTCGAAAACCTTTTCTAAACTAAAATTTGACAACAAATTCTTTCCAAAAGAATAGGATGTTGTATGCGAAGTTATACAAGTAGCCCTAATACTACGGTTATGTATCTAGGATAGATGGCACTCTGCTGACTTAGGTAGGCTTAATCAATTTTTCTGTAGGTACACTGACTTGAGCATAGTCCGATAGTATCGACTAGCTACAGGGAGAGAACGTTGTGCCAAAATCTGAGAACGGTTGCCCTATATGTTGGCAAAAGTGGAAGGATGTATAGGACGTGCATTCATGCATATCCTATTTGTGCATTGTAGCGCTCATATTATTTGTAGATATGCCATGCATAGGTGTCATGCGTGTCGTATTGTGCACGACTGGCTCGTTCCTGTTCCAAAGTTAGGTCTGCACTGTGGCTTCGTACTCCACGTTCACCCGTGGTTCACGCCTGTCGTGACCCACGTCTCTCTGTACCCCTTTTCTATGCTCTTGTTGGACTCTTGCCCTACAGTCATACTAGTTAGTAATGGCATCGCACGTCGCTCGCCTCGAACGCGCAAAAAAAATTTGGTCGATTCATTCGTAGTGACACCGTGTAGGAACCCCGATGGACCGCGTTAGGATGCTCCGCCTTTATAAGTAGAGCCTGGCTTAGCCATTGGTACCACCACTCGGCGCACTTTAGCTTGCTTTGCTTTTCCTTTGAGCCAGCTTTTCGCTCATCCTTCCTCACAACCACCGCTAGAAATGGCAGGAGCCTAGCTTAGTAGTTACTACCTAAACATTGAGGGTTTTCCCAGGATCCTGCATGCCACCCTGCTAAAACTCAGAGTTAAAGATCATCCTGAGTATGAGGGCCGTGAGTATGAGGAGCATGGCACTGAGCGGTGTGAGGTTACCGTTTACATCAGGAAGAGTGGAGAGTTCCCCGACCTCACTGAAGCCTAGAGTGTGACCGCAACTAGGTTTAGCTTCATCGACACCTACCAGGTTGTGGCCTACAAAGCCTTGTGATACCTCTGCCTGATCTATGAGGAGCCCATTGCCCATACCCCCATGAGGTTCTTTCCCCTTTGGATAGGAATCGACGAGCATGGAGGGCTCGCATGGAGGCTTTGCAAGGGCAGGATGCGTAAGAAGATAGTCCTACCGTGGTGCACTTGACCACGTACCTACTTGCTCTAGATGAGCAGTATGACCGGCAAGCCTTGGAACTGAGGATCTACCTTCTGCGGGCGGAGAAAGCCAAGATCTTCAACCGGATGCTCCAGGTGCAGCTCGCCGAAGCGTATACCAGCGCTGTAGCTGCTGAGAGCTAGGAGACTGCCATGTCAGAAGCTCTGAAGGAGGCTAAAGATCGGCATGTCCATCAGCTACATGAGGCCTATCTTGCCACCAGGGCCAAGCGGAGGACGCTGGTTGCAGAAAGGCAGGATGCCCTAATCTTGGAAGGGATCCCTATCCACCCGCCAGAAAGAAGGAGAACCGGTGTTGCAGTGCTGCCAGCACCTCCACCCTCGGAAGTGTCAAAAGTCAAGCCCTTGGTTCCTCTCACTCAGCCATTGCCACGAGAAGATGCAGATCCATAGCCAGGGCAGTAGAAGAATCCACCGCGCCCAGGAATGAAGATGCGTGGCTAGAGTAGCTTAGTTGCCTTGGGATGCTGTACCCATAGTAGTAGTGTTCTTCGTCGCTATCCTCCAGTATTATACTCTTGCCATTGTTTTTCGTCCGTAGTTGTTGAGATCGTCCGACCGTAGGTGAATGCTGTGTCGTGAATGGGAGACTGGATGCATGTATGTTGTACCCGTATAAGACCGTTGGAATATGCATTTTACTTATTTTGCTGTGTTTATTGCGTTCATCTACCTTTAGTTTCGTTAGGCGTGCTTAAAGTTTTTGAGGGCGATACTAAGCGGGTTATAAGAGAAGTTGCCGTTCAAATACCAGCAGACTAGCTAGGATTGGATAACATAGGACACTGTATCAACTAATTGTGGATGTCCCAGCAGAATACTTGAATCTTTTTAAACCAAATCCGCCATTGGATTTGAATTCCTTGTCCCTTGTTGTGAAGGGAACCCTTGTTTGAATTTTCCCTTGCAATACTCCCCTTATTCTATGGTTTATGACCCCACCGCCTTCATGGCGTGTAAGTTGGTAATAGTTGCCTAGTTAATAGCTTATGGTGCCACGATGAAACCGAGGGCCCCTGAAAGCATCTAGGCCCCTAGTTGGATTTCGGTGATTAATGTTAATACGAGTTTACTATGACTAACGTGTGTTTTGCAGAGGCAATTAAGTTAGGTCATGGTAATGGAGATCGATTAGGGCAATCGAGGTTGTCATGCCCCTATGATGGAAATCGTTTCGGTTTTCAAAGGATGGACGACAAGGTTAAGGATGACTAGTTCTAAGTGTCGATTGGAGTTGGAGAGACACTTAGAGTAGTTTAGGACTTTGTTTTTCCTTTGGCCGTACTATGAAGGGGGGTATGAACGGGTAGCTTGACCTAGTTGAGTCTAGTGAGTTAGGTGTGGTGCACACTTGTTTAAACTAGCTCTAGGTAGCTCCTATGAATGCCTAAGATCCTATGGAGCAAACTTCATTCACATATGTTCGAAATGTTGGAAGTGAATGGAGGGTCAAACACTGACCGGACGCTGGCTCCGGTGCGACCGGACGCTGGCCGCAGGGTCCGGTCAGTTCATTTGACCGTGAAGAACTAAGTCTGGAGTGACCGGACGCTGGAAGGTCGTGTGACCGGACGCTGAGGGCTAGCGTCCGGTCGACTCCAGTAAGGGTCCAGACTTGGGAAAGAGTGACCGGACGCGTCCGGTCAGTGGTGACCGGACCCTGAGTATCTAGCGTCCGGTCGTTTACAGTAAGCATCCAAGAGCGACCGGACGCGTCCGGTCGGTACTGACCGGACCCTGACAGCGTCCGGTCATCATTTGAAAACTGTTCGCGGGTTGAACTGACCGGAGCGTCCGGTCAAAACGATCGGAGCGTCCGGTCATCCCGCAGAAGCTCATAACGGTTCGTTTTTCAGGCTGCCTTATAAATAGAGGCTCCACTCGTGAGTGGAGTAACTTTTGCTCATTCCAACAGCTGAGAAACACGTTTGTGAGTGCCAAGAAGAGCAAGGTCCTAGTGAGGTGTTTGTGATTTGAGAATCCAAGAGAGTAGCCTCACTAGCAAATCAAGAGTAGCAAAGTGTGCATCCATCTTCTCATTAGGCTTCGCGTGGTCAAGTGAGAGTTCGTGCTTGTTACTCTTGGTGATCGCCATCACCTAGACGGCTTGGTGGTGATTGGGAGTTTGGTGTTCACCCGGCGGAGCTTGTGGGTGACCCAACTCAAGTTGTGAGCGGCTTTGGGTGATTCGCCGCGACGGAGTGTCGAAGAATCAACCCGTAGAGAGCACTTGATCCTTGCGCGGATCAAGGGGGAGCTACACCCTTGCGCGGGTGCTCCAACGAGGACTAGTGGGGAGTGGCGACTCTCCGATACCTCGGCAAAACATCGCCGCGTTCCTTTCTCTCTCTATTTACTTTGAGCACTTACTTTGAGTATTTACTTTGAGCAATTCAATACTTGTTTTACATCCATAGAATTGCTTGCTAGAGTAAGTTTGGAACATAGGTTGCGAGGTTGTTGTGCATTAGTTTGATATAAACACTTTTCTAGGCACAAGGGGTTAATTGGGCTATCCGTAGGATTTGATTATTGCAAGAGAATTTAGAATTAGCCCAATTCACCCCCCCCTCTTGGGCATCTTGATCCTTTCAATTGGTATCAGAGCCTCGTGCTCACGTTTTTAAGCTTAATCGCTTAGAGCAAGATGTCTCACGGGGATGGACCTCCTCCTATCTTTGAGGGAGATGATTTTCCATATTGGAAAATCCGCATGGAGGCATACTTAGAAGCTCTAGATGTTGGAATACTTAGAGCCGCCTCTCAAGGGTTCCCAGCACCTAGGAATGCCGCACAACTTCAAGGCGATGAAGTGAATTATGAAAAATGGAATGCAAAGGCTCGCAACACCATCTTTAGAGGCCTTTGCAAAGATGTGTTCAATCGTGTAAGGAACCACAAAGACGCCCATGCACTATGGTCGGACGTTTGTGCGCTCCATGAGGGAACCAAGAGTGAGCGTGAGGAACGCTATCATCTTGTGATTAAAAAGCTAAATTCTTTTGAGATGTTTCCCAAAGAAAGTGCTAATGAGATGTATTCTCGATTAAATGTTCTTGTAGAGGAAGTCAATGGGCTTGGACTTACTCAAATGTCACCATCCGACGTTGTGAGAAAAATCTTGAGTGTCCTCCCCATTGACAAATATGGGCACATTGTGACCGTGCTACATCAAGGTGATCTTTCCGCCGCTACACCGACACAAATCTTGGGAAAGATCAATGCTCATGAGATGTACATGCACATCACACCACAAGATGGCTCATCCTCTACAAAGAAGAAAGAGAAGGACTTAGCATTCAAAGCTAGCCAAGACAAGGGCAAAGCAAGACTTGAGTATGAGAGCTCAAGTGATGAAGATGATGAAGAAAGCCTTGCCCTCATGGTGAAGAAGACCACCAAGATGCTAAAAAGGCTAAACAAGAGTGGCATCAAGTTTGATGGCAAGAAGAAGAAGTTCTTCACTAGCTCAAGAAGAAAGCCAATCTCCGAGATGGATTGCTACAATTGTGGCGAACTTGGCCATCTAGCTCATCAATGCACAAAGCCCAAGAAAGACAAGTTCAAGAACAAGGGCAAGAAAGATGATTCAAGCTGATGAAGATGAAAAGAAAAAGAACAAGCCATACAAGAAGAGAGATGGCAAAAAGAGGGACTTCTACAAGAAGAAGAAGAGTGGCAAGGCCTACATTGTCGGTGATTGGCTCACGGACATTGATTCATCAAGTGGATCATCCGATGATGATAGTGACGATGAAAAGGTGGCCGCCATTGCTATTGATCTTGCATCTTCACCGCCACCATCGCCATCATCCTCTACACACCTATGTCTTATGGCCAAAGGTGAACGCAAGGTAACTAAGAGTGATGATAGTAGTGATGATGAACATGCTAGTGATGATGATAGTGATAGCGATGATGATGACTCACCTACATATGATGATCTTGTCAAAATACTAAGAAAATATACTAAGATCATTAGAAAGAGTAGAGCTACAAATGAAAAACTTGATGCTAAAAATGACTCACTCTTAGCTAAGTGTGAAACATTAGAAAAGGCTAATGATGAGCTCAAAGAAACAAATGATTCTATATCATCCAAACTCAAGGAGCTCAAATCTTCTAAGAAAGAGCTTAAAGATAAAAATGATAAACTTGAGTGGGTGCACAATGAGCTTATCACTAGTCACAATAAGCTAAAAGATGAATATACAACTCTAAAGATCAATTATGATACCCTTACTATTGCACAAGAATTCTTACCAAATGAGCCACATGATGCTACTAACCATGTTGTTAAGATTGATATAGCTACCTCATGTGATGATTTAATTGATGAAAGCTTTGAGCATGGATCTAGTAGCAAGGGCAAGCAAGTGGTTGAGTGCAATGACTATGATGAGTATGTCAAGCTCAAGAGTGACAGTGAGAAGCTCATGAAAGATCTTGAAGAGATGAAAAGTCACAACACCATTGTGCTAGAAACTCTTGATCATGACAAAGAGGTGATCCTTGAGAATGAGAAGCTAAAAGAAGAAATCAAGAAACTCAAGGAGGAGAAGAACAATGATATTCTCAAGGAAGAGAACAAGAAGCTCAAGATGGAGAAAGAGCATCTCAAGGTGGGATTGAGCAAGTTTGCTAGAGGCAAGCATCTCCAAAGTGAGCTACTCATGAATACCGTCATGAAGATGGATAGAAGTGGCATTGGATATATGGCAAGTGTAGAGAAGAAGAAGGCTCAAGCTCAACACCAACAATCAAAGCCAAAGCCAAAGCCAAAGAGATGTTTTGAGTGTGGACAAGAAGGCCACTTTGCTCATGAGTGTCAAACTCCACCACCACAACCCTTGCCCAAGCATGCTAGACCCTTTGCTTTCAATGCTCACTACATGCTTAGAAAAGATTCGAGTGGAAAGATGAAAGTCATGTTCTTAGGTCCCCCCAACAAGAGTAGGCCTAAGAAAATTTGGGTGGCTAAGTCACTTGTTGAGAAGGTGAAGGGCCCTCAACAAGCTTGGATCCCTAAAGCTTGAATCTCTTGTGTGTAGGTGAACTACAAGACCGGTGGAAGTCATTGGGTTATTGATAGTGGTTGCACTCAACATATGACCGGTGATCCTCGTATGTTCACCTCACTAGATGAAGAGGTAGATGGACAAGAGAAAATAACATTTGGAGATAATTCAAAGGGCAAGGTTAAAGGATTGGGCAAAGTGGCAATCTCAAATGATCATTCCATCTCCAATGTGCTCTATGTTGCTTCATTGAGCTTCAACTTGCTATCCGTTGGGCAATTGTGTGATCTTGGCTTTCAATGCTTATTCACCGAGAAGGAGGTTGTTGTATCCAAAGTAGATGACAATCAAGTGATATTCAATGGATTTAGATACAACAACTTATATCTAGTTGACTTCACCTCCGAAGATGCAAACTTGAAGACTTGCCTATTCACCAAAACAACACTTGGGTGGCTATGGCATAGAAGACTTGCTCATGTTGGGATGAGCTCACTCAAGAAGCTTATGAAGAATGATTTGGTGAGAGGGTTGAAGGATGTGAAGTTTGAGAAGGACAAGCTTTGTAGTGCATGTCAAGCCGGCAAGCAAGTTGCAAACACTCATCCAACCAAAGCTTTCATGTCAACCACAAGAGTGCTAGAACTCCTACACATGGATTTATTTGGACCAACAACATACAAGAGTTTGGGAGGAAATCTCTATTGCCTTGTGATTGTGGATGACTATTCAAGATATACATGGGTGTTTTTCCTTCATGACAAATCCGAAGTTGCATCTTGTTTCAAGAAGTTTGCCAAGAGAGCTCAAAATGAATTTGAAGTGAAGCTCAAGAAGATAAGAAGTGACAATGGCAAAGAGTTTGACAACACAAACATAGAAGCTTATTGTGATGAAGTTGGAATCAAACATGAAGTCTCCGCAACCTATACTCCTCAACAAAATGGTGTAGTTGAGAGGAAGAACCGGACTTTGATCACTCTTGCAAGGACAATGCTAGATGAGTACAACACCCCCGAAGCTCTATGGGCGGAAGCAATCAACACCGCATGTTATGCATCCAACCGCCTATTTCTTCAAAAGTTCCTTGTCAAGACACCGTATGAGTTGCTCAATGGGAAGAAGCCGGACGTCTCCTTCTTTAGGGTGTTTGGTTGCAAGTGCTACATCTACAAGAAGCGGCAACACCTAGGGAAGTTTCAAAGACGTTGTGATATAGGTTTTCTTGTTGGCTACTCATTGAAGTCCAAAGCATATAGAGTATTCAATCATGCCACCGGCTTGGTTGAAGAAACATATGATGTGGAATTTGATGAATCTAACGGCTCCCAAGGAGCACATGAGAATCTTGATGATGTAGGTGATGAACCATTGAGGGAGGCTATGAAGAATATCCCGGTGGGAGACATCAAGCCAAAAGATGATGAAGATGATGTACAAGTCATTAACCAACCTTCTTCATCAAATGTACCACAAGATGGTGAAAAAGATGGGAGAGTAGAAAATGAAGATACTCATATCTCCCATGAGCAAATGGTGGTACAAGCACAAGATGTTGATGCTCCACAACCTCCTCCTCAAGTGGTCAATAGAAGAAATACACCTCTCCTACAAGATCATCCACAAGATCTCATCATAGGGAGTCCATCAAAGGGGTGTAATGACTCGATCTCAAAAACTTACTTCATTTATCGCTCATCACTCTTTTGTCTCTTGCTATGAGCCTACCAAGGTAGAAGAAGCTCTTAAAGATCCGGATTGGATCAATGCCATGCATGAAGAGTTGAACAACTTCACTCGCAATGAAGTTTGGAATCTTGAAGAGCGACCAAAAGGTGCAAGAGTCATTGGAACAAAGTGGGTGTTCCGCAACAAGCAAGATGATCAAGGTGTTGTTGTGAGGAACAAGGCAAGACTAGTTGCAAAGGGATTCTCTCAAGTTGAAGGTTTAGATTTTGGAGAAACCTTTGCACCGGTTGCAAGATTAGAAGCCATCCGTATCCTTCTTGCATATGCATCACATCATGAAATGAAACTATATCAAATGGATGTGAAAAGTGCATTCTTAAATGGCTTTATTAATGAACTAGTCTATGTTGATCAACCTCCCGGGTTTGAAGACCCTAGATATCCTAATCATGTTTATAGGTTGTCCAAGGCACTATATGGGCTTAAGCAAGCCCCAAGAGCTTGGTATGAGCGCCTTCGGGATTTCCTTATTGAGAAGGGCTTCACCATTGGGAAGGTCGACACCACACTATTCACCAAGAAGCTTGATGGGCATATCTTCATTTGTCAAGTATATGTTGATGATATCATCTTTGGATCATCAAATGAAGACTCATGCAAAGAATTTGGTGAATTGATGTCTAAGGAGTTCGAGATGTCAATGATTGGTGAGCTTACATTCTTTCTTGGTTTTCAAGTCAAGCAAATGAAAGAAGGCATCTTCATCTCTCAAGAGAAATACACAAAAGATCTTCTCAAGAGATTCAAGATGGATGAATGTAAGCCAATCAAGACCCCAATGCCTACCAATGGACATCTCGACCTAGATGAGGGAGGTAACTCGGTTGATCAAACTCTCTACCGTTCTATGATTGGTAGCTTGTTATATTTAACCGCATCTAGGCCCGACATCATGTTTAGTGTGTGTATGTGTGCTAGGTTTCAAGCTAGTCCTAAGGAAACACATTTAATTGCCGTAAAAAGAATCCTTAGGTATCTTAAGCACACGCCAAGCATTGGCCTTTGGTATCCCAAAGGAGCTTTATTTGAATTAATTGGCTATTCCGATTCGGATTACGCCGGATGCAAAGTTGATAGAAAGAGCACATCCGGAGGGTGCCATTTGCTTGGTAGATCACTTGTGTCTTGGTCCTCCAAGAAACAAAATAGTGTGGCTTTGTCCACCGCCGAAGCGGAATACATTGCCGCGGGTGCTTGTTGTGCACAAATATTATACATGAAACAAACTTTACTAGACTATGGAGTAGTTCTAGAGAAAGTACCTCTTTTGTGCGACAATGAAAGTGCGGTAAAACTTGCAAATAATCCGGTTCAACACTCTCGCACCAAGCATATAGATATCCGCCATCACTTTCTAAGAGATCATGTAGCTAAAAATGATATATCACTAGAAGGTGTAAGATCCGAAGATCAATTAGCGGATATCTTCACTAAACCGCTAGATGAGGCTACATTTTGTAGATTGCGGAATGAGCTCAATGTACTTGATTTTAGTAACTTCACTAAAAATTGAGCTTGTGTTGTCCCTTGCATTCATTGTAATATACAACATGTTTAATTTGTGGCAATGCATATAGGGCTTGTCTAACATGGTTAAGATAACCGCCGAAAAGCGTGTGAAGAAGCTTAACCTTGGATCAAACTTGACAAGCAACTAGATTTACTTACAAGTATTACATATGCATGAATGTTGTTTTGTCGTTTTGTTCCATTTGCCCTCTTGTTGCCTATTTTCTTAAAAAGAATTATAGCATAAGGCAAAATATTTTGAAAAATATGAGGGTTTGAGAGAGGTCACTCACATCAGTCCCAATTGGTGTTTATTTGGATCTTATTCAAGTTGGGACTTGATTGGGAACAGGCAGCGCGAAGGAAGGTTGAAGGTTTGCTGGAAAAGGAGCACCGGACGCTGCTGTCCAGCGTCCGGTCAGTTCATAGGAGGTGAACTGCTACTGAAGGAGTGACCGGACGCTGCGTCTGTGCATCCGATCAGGAAGGGTTCAGCGTCCGGTCGATCAAGGAAGGACTAGCAGTATTGACCGGACCCTGCCTGCGTCCGGTCATGGATCACCGGATGCGTCCGATCCTGATTCCAGAGGTTTTGGACCTCTCTAGAATCGACCGGACGCTGGGTGGGTAGCGTCCGGTCGCTACCACCGGAGCGTCCGGTCAGTGGATCTTGCGCGTTTTCAGGACTCCTTTCTCCGATTCCTTTTCTGTCGCATGTGGGGAACTATTTAACAGCAAGACCATACCCCTGTTCGACCTCAACCTGCCATGACCTAGCCCAAGCCGCCGCCGCAGCCTAGCCGCGTGCCACCTGCACTGGTCACCTCGCGCCCTCGCCTCGCCACGCCACCGCGCTCGGCCCCCGCTCGTCAGCCACGCTCTAGCCGAGCCCTCAGCCGAGCTACGAGCCCCGTCCTCACGCACCACCACCGACCCGTTGCAGCCACGCACCGCCGTCCCACGCGCCACCGCGTCTGCTCAGCACCACACCGTGCTCCAGCCTCCTCGCGCCTCAGCTCGCCGCTCCACCGTCGCCAAGGCTGCCGGTCTTCACGCTAAAGTGCCCTAGCCTTACCATCCCCTTGATTGGTAAGGCAAGCTTTATTTTTCAATATTGATCTATACATTGGTGACCTAGATCGATTTGTTGTCTCTGATTCTCCATTACATTCAGGACATTTACCCTAACCCTAGCCCGGTTCCGAGGATCCCCCGCGTGACATCTTATCTATTCTCGGTTTGCGGATCGTCAGGTAGAAAGCCATACGATTCAAATTCGCATCTACATTGCTTTCTCTATTAGGGTTTCGCATCTATTAGACATATGGTATTTATTTGTATATCCATCTATTCTATCGTGCAGCGAGTCGGTTCCGTTGTGTTTCGTCTGGCAGTTGGCAGTCAACTCGGAGCCAAGCTCGCGAGTAAGGATCGAGGCCAAGCCTCGAAAGCGGCAGTTTGACAGTTGATCTTCATCAGCGACAGTTCACCATCTTGTCAGTTCAGATGGCTCGCACCAAGAATGTTGGTGGTGGCCCAGGTGATGATGATCGGAGGCCCCCGCCTCGCCAGCCAGCCGGATCTAAAGGCAAGTCAACCAAGCAGGTAACATCCAAGAAGCGGAAGTACCCCGACGCAGAGACAGCGAGAGCAGCAGCTGTTGCAGAGGCCGCAGAGCGTGCCGAGAGAGGTGGTACCCGCAGCGGAGTTGTCATTGCAGATCAGCCAGTTTCACCCGCAGTCAGAGCTGCGATCGAGGATGTTGAGCGTCGTAATGGTAGTCCAGCTAGGACTGCCACGCTTGCAGGACGACGGGTTGCCATTGAGGAGGGTCCGTCAGCACAGCAGCAGCCCCCACCAGCAGAGCCTCAGCCAGCCCAGGAGACTCAGGAGGGTCAGGAGACCGAGCCAGCACCTCAGCTACGCCGCTCGAGTCATACCAGTGCTGCAGTTCCACCGAGGCCAGTTACACAGCGCAGGGGTTCACGCCCTCCGCCCAGACCACAGGGTCCGCCTCCAGTGGTTCACCTCGACTTGAGGGCCGCTACAGCCAGGCAGGTTCAGCAGCTGCGGTTTGTTGAGTTTGAGGTTTGGTTTCCTCCAAGGAGGGATGAGAGAGCAGCTGAGGGGTTCTACACGCCACTGCAGGAGGATTTCTACAATGCATATCTTAACAGTGGGGCAGTGTTCAGATCACAGAGGGTCTGTCAGATAGAGTCCATTGTGGCAGCAGCCGGAGAGAGCATTCGGCAATACTTGTCATATTTGCCAGGACTGACAGATTTGATTGGACGGACGGGCATATATGTACCTTCTTGGGTCCGTCAGTTTTATGCCTCGCTCTACATCGATCCTCATCACAGATTCATTCACTTTGCTTTCAAAGGCAAAGACTACAGAGTGACTAGTGGCAGAGCCAGGGAGATACTGAGACTACAGGAGCAGCCTATAAAGATGCATGAGGTTTGCTATGGACAGCAGGAGCCTCCCAGGCGTCCTCATGGAGGGCAGGTGCCCCCTACAGATTTAGTGCGGCATTGCTTCAAGGAGCCATTTGGAGAGGGGTCGAGCAGGAACCCCAGTGACTTGACTCCTACAGCGAGGATACTAGAGGCCATCATCAGGAGGACACTGCTTCCCAGGCTGGGATACAGGGAGGGCCTGACTCGCTTATAGCTCTGGCTTCTCAATGCCATCATGCAGATGACAGTATTTGACATCTGGGACCTCCTTCTTTCAGAGATGGAGGATACTATAGCTGAGGGATTCAAGGGTCGCAGGCAGCTTCCCTATGCTCACTAGATCATGTTCCTCATCCGCAGAGTTGTGCTTGATAAGCCCCCTGGCATGATGGATGAGTATACAGGTGCCACTACAGAGTTCCCAGCCTACAACCTATCATAGAGGATCAGACACACCACTCCTCACGCACCCAGACAGCCTAGCCGTCGTCCCGACATGCTAGAGTCCGCAGCTCAGCAGGATGAGATCATCAGAGGGATTGCAGCCACTGAGGAGGAGGAGCTAGAGGCACAGCAGGAGTTGAGCGAGTATAGTGACAGCTCCGACGACGACTACCAGCCTATACCTCAGATGCCTCCACGCAGACATGATGCAGAGGCCGGTAGCTCCAGTTCTGCACCACCTGCTCCGCAGACAGACCCCGCTCTCATAGCTATTCTTGAGCGGATGCAGCAGGATCAGACACGACAAGCACAGGAGACAGCTACCAACTTCGCACAGTTTCAGGCTCGTCAGGACGAGTTTCAGTGGCAGCAGCAGCTCCTTCAGCACCAGCAGTTACTTATGCAGCAGCAGCTCATGGGATTCATGCAGCATGTAGTGACAGCCATTGGGATCCCACTGCCACAGACTTCGCCCCAGCTTGCACAGCCTCCTACCACTTCGACGACTCCGGCAGTACAGCCCATCGAGCTCCAGAGTCAGGGATAGCCTCTAGCTCAGTTTACTTCACCTCCTGTACAGGTGTCCCAGTGGTTAGCCTCACCTGGTGTAGCCCCGCAGTTCACTCCTTATCACACGGGTTTCTCACCAGAGCAGTCTTCCTCGCTATTCGTGCCTGACACGTCAGTCTCCAGGAGTCTTGGAGCATCTTTCAGCGAGTTGACCGGCATGCCTACTCCGCCTCACATGCATAATGCCGGTCCGTCTACAGCAGCTCCAGCTATCATGACTACTCAGAGGCTCCCCTCATCTATCGCCTCATCAGATCCTACGACAGACATACTTGCAGCTTCATAGGCAGCACCAGCCCCAGCTCAGACCCAGACCGCTTCAGCAACACTTCCTGTTTCAGAGGGTCAGTCAGTTCAGAGCTCAGGGTTCGATGATGATGGCGCCCAGTTCCATCTTGCTCCACGTACTTCAGCGCCCGACTCATCCGCTGCAGCCCCGCCGTCCGACCCTTAGGTTTTGGTGTTTGACGCCAAAGGGGGAGAGGGTTTGAGTATGTAGACTTAGGGGGAGCGAGTTTTAGGGGGAGCTAGTTATCTAGTATTAGCTTATTATATACATTTGGAGTTTTATTTGTGTGATACACTATTACTTATGCATTCGTGTGTTTACTTTCATGCATACTATTATATATATGTGATAGTGCTATCTACGTGATTGTGATATTTGACATGTGTGATTTCTACTTTGCATTATCTATATGTCATATCACTTGTGTAATGCTCATTTGCCTTTTGCTTCCGCGTTTATACTTCGAAGCAAATGAGCTTTGTTATTTGTACTCATGCTTAATTCATATCCTTTGAGTACATTGTGTTGGCTTGGGTCATATAAGCTTGACTAACTCTTTTGTTCTTATTGACAAAAGCTTATATGAACCAAGCCCGTCAAAAACCTCACTCCACAACATACTCGAGGTAGTATTGTCATCAATCACCAAAAAGGGGGAGATTGAAAGCATCTAGGCCCCTAGTTGGATTTCGGTGATTAATGTCAATACAAGATTACTATGACTAACGTGTGTTTTGCAGAGGCAATTAAGTTAGGTCATGGTAATGGAGATCGATTAGGCAATCGAAGTTGTCATGCCCCTACGATGGAAATCGTTTCGGTTTTCAAAGGATGGACGACAAGGTTAAGGATAACTAGTTCTAAGTGTCGATTGGAGTTGGAGAGACACTTAGAGTAGTTTAGGACTTTGTTTTTCCTTTGGCCGTACTATGAAGGGGGGTATGAACGGGTAGCTTGACCTAGTTGAGTCTAGTGAGTTAGGTGTGGTGCACACTTGTTTAAACTAGCTCTAGGTAGCTCCTATGAATGCCCAAGATCCTATGGAGCAAACTTCATTCACATATGTTCGAATGTTGGAAGTGAATGGAGGGTCAAACACTGACCGGACTGCTGGCTCCGGTGCGACCGGACGCTGGCCGCAGGGTCCGGTCAGTTCATTTGACCGTGAAGAACAAGTCTGGAGTGATCGGACGCTGGAAGGTCGTGTGACCGGACGCTGAGGGCTAGCGTCCGGTCGACTCCAGTAAGGGTCCAGACTTGGGAAAGAGTGACCGGACGCGTCCGGTCAGTGGTGACCGGACCCTGAGTATCTAGCGTCCGGTCATTTACAGTAAGCATCCAAGAGCGACCGGACGCGTCCGGTCGGTACTGACCGGACCCTGACAGCGTCCGGTCATCATTTGAAAACTATTCGTGGGTTGAACTGACCGGAGCGTCCGGTCAAAATGATCGGAGCGTCCGGTCATCCCGCAGAAGCTCATAACTGTTTCGTTTTTCTAGGCTGCCTTATAAATAGAGGCTCCACTCGTGAGTGGAGTAACTTTTGCTCATTCCAACAGCTGAGAAACACGTTTGTGAGTGCCAAGAAGAGCAAGGTCCTAGTGAGGTGTTTGTGATTTGAGAATCCAAGAGAGTAGCCTCACTAGCAAATCAAGAGTAGCAAAGTGTGCATCCATCTTCTCATTAGGCTTCGCGTGGTCAAGTGAGAGTTCGTGCTTGTTACTCTTGGTGATCGCCATCACCTAGACGGCTTGGTGGTGATCGGGAGTTTGGTGTTCACCCGGCGGAGCTTGTGGGTGACCCAACTCAAGTTGTGAGCGGCTTTGGGTGATTCGCCGCGACGGAGTGTCGAAGAATCAACCCGTAGAGAGCACTTGATCCTTGCGCGGATCAAGGGGGAGCTACACCCTTGCGCGGGTGCTCCAACGAGGACTAGTGGGGAGTGGCGACTCTCCGATACCTCGGCAAAACATCGCCGCGTTCCTTTCTCTCTCTATTTACTTTGAGCACTTACTTTGAGTATTTAATTTGAGCAATTCAATACTTGTTTTACATCCATAGAATTGCTTGCTAGAGTAAGTTTGGAACATAGGTTGCGAGGTTGTTGTGCATTAGTTTGATATAAACACTTTTCTAGGCACAAGGGGTTAATTGGGCTATCCGTAGGATTTGATTAGTGCAAGAGAATTTAGAATTAGCCCAATTCACCCCCCCTCTTGGGCATCTTGATCCTTTCAAGTTTGCATCAAGCACAAAGCTATCGTTGCGTGTTTCTCCAATTATACTAACCACATTAGCTTTAATTTTAGGCAATTTTTGTCAACATGACACTTAAAAATGTGCGATTTGGTCCTGAATACATGGCCGCCTCTCCACCGCCAGTGACGCAACACCGGGGCACTACCCCTGCACGCTGTATTGTTTGCCTCCGTGCCCATGTGACATCTTCCTTTTCCCCTCTATTCCTATTCCGACCCTAGCTCCAGCCCTATCCCTTGGCTGCCATGGGGCTCTTCCTTTGCCCCATTTGGTCCGCTACCCCTCTAATTGATGTCACAGTTATGTGCTATCCCGCACATCAGCCACCATCTTAAGTGCGTGGCCACCGTCTTAAGTGTGTGGCCACCGTCTCTGTGCTTGAAGGGAGGAAGGAGCATGACACATGAACCCAAGAGAGTAAGAAAGGGAAGGGAGGGCACAAAAGTCATTTTACTAGTTGCATGTTCTAGAGATAAAAACCATATTTTCGTGGTATAGTGCATACAAAACTATTGACGAAGTTGGAAACATGATTTTATGGTATGGTGCGTATTCACGGTTTTAGAGAGTTAAAAACTACAGTGATAAGTACAAGTCAGTTTGGTAGAGCTTCACTTCTTGATTCTTGAGCTTCAATTCTTGTTTATCTAGTAGAGAGATTCTGGTAGGAGAGTAGGGTGAGAAGTGATTCTCGTGGTGGTTTCAATAGGAAGAAGTGGAGAGAAGTTTTTTTTGAGCTCCAAACTTGTAATGTAAATGAAGAAGTAATTCTTATTATATAGTTCCCCATCAGAATCTAGTTGCACTTTTGGTAGAGCTTTACAGAATCAGCTCGAATAAACTAGGAGCGAAGTTATTATACCAAACATGCCCTACAATATGTTGTGGACAAAACCACTCTTTACATGTGTCCCATGGATGAAAATCCCTATTTTTATGAGATGTCGTTAACCGGCTAGAATTGTTATAAAAAAACTGGCTAGAATTTGTCCATGGGAATATGGGATTCACAACATTTTTCTTCATAAAAAAACAAAAACAAAAACAAAAACAGAGCAGTTGCCTGTTCGTTTGAACTTATCAGTCGGCTTATCAGTTAGAATCTATAGTATTTTTCTCTCGTAACAAAAATAACTTGAGTCGACTTATCAGCCAACTCTCGGTCGATGGTGGTGCAGTTGGCCGCCGCTTTTCGTGAACCATAATCCGTCATCGCCCATCAGTCATCACCGACAACGTAGCACAGGCGCGGGCGAAGAAGCAAAAGCTTCCATGATTCAGTGGATAATAAGCTTGACCGGTGGAGTATTGACTACGAATAAAATATGATGCTCGCAGTTGCAGTCCGAGTCAACGTAGCAGGGAGCCAAGGATCAAGGATCATCGTCGTCGACAGCAAAGGCAAAGCGGTCAAAACCACAGCTACGTCTAGTCTAGAGTCCTAGAGTCTAGACACAGAGACGAGCCTGGCATCATCATTGGATCGCCCCGGCCGCTCGCTCGAGCTCATGGTTGACCTACTACTCCCTTCTCGTTCGCGCGTGCGTGCGCCAGCGATTACGTTTCGTATGCGCAACAGCCCAAGTGGCAGCGCACATGCATGCCGTGCCAAGTGAGCAGCAGTAGCTAGTTGGCATCGGCGGAGCGCTCAGGTTGGATTGCTGGGGGGGGGGGGGGGGGGGGGGGGGGGGGGCGCAGCCCGGCAGGGGCTGGACTTTTGACCGTTGATCGAAGAGCTGGGCTGGGGCGGGTGCGTACCTACGGAACGGATGCACCCAGTGCACGTGCATTCGTGGATCGGTGGATCTCGCGATATGACCATCTAGCTGGTCCACTTCGCACGCAGTCAGACTAGGCTCGTAGCATTCCAGCGAGAGACGACACCACCGAGAGGCATACGCGATCGAAAGAATCTTTGGCACCTCATTCATCTCGTTCTGGCCCACCCTGACCTAGTCCACAGCACAAATACAGTGCACATTTGTCGGGCCCAAGCCCGGCCCGGAAGATGCTCGACCCGGACCGATCCACTCGATACGTCAGGCGGCCGGGCCAGCGGGACGCGCATCAGAACCACGCCGCCACACACAGCCAGTCAGCCACAGCCCTGTCGAGTTCGGAGTAGTGGCCACGAGCCCACGAATACCGTTTCCCTTGGGTGACTGCGATGGCCCCGCATGGGTCCAGCCGCCCACGGCGCGAACGACCAAGTGCCAACGGCTAGCACATTTCCTCCGCCCCGTCGGCTCGTCCGCTCGTGGACGTGGCCTTCTCTCTCTCCACGTATCCGCCGCTACGGGCACTCTCGCTCTTCCACCCAGAACTAGCACCTTTGCTCTGACAGGAGGGGCCGGAACCCAGGTCGCCAATCTCCGAGGCAGCTTCCGTTTTTTGCTACCAAAAAATGCGCCAGTGTCAAAAGATGATTTCGCAACAGTATTACGAAACAAGAAGAAGCCAACTGCGACACGATGAACCGGCGCATTGGCTTTGTGCCAGCGAGGTTGCTTAGCCGAGTGTGCCATGGCAATGGCATGACTGCACGGTTGCTTAGCCTTGCTTCCAACGTTCGTCTGGGTCTGGTCCAATCCTAGACGGTCAGCGTCGCGTCTCTCTCCCACTGGCCTCTCCCCTCCTGTCGTCGCGAGCGTCCCGTCCCGATCCCCAAAGTCTTCCAGGGCACCGCCCGTCCGCCCGCAGCTTCCCGGCACGTTCCTTCCGGGCTCCAACTCCCGTCGCATCAGGCGACCACGCCACACACGGGAGAAGGGGCGGCATCCAACGAGACCGCTCCACGCGCCACCCGGCTCTCGCCGTGGCGGACAGCGGTTGGGCGGCGTCCGTGTTCCGTGCCGCGGGACGAGGGAAAAAAGGGTGCGCGACTGCGCGAGCGGCGGTTCGGCCCGTGCAACGGATGGGCAGACAGGCTCCAAGGAAATCAATTGATTAATGACCGCGTCATACACGAGTGGAACGGAGAGCGGCGTTACGTCCACAGGCCAGGCCAGATCGATCGGCGTCGGCTCTTTGTTTGCTTCCCGTGGTCTGGTCTCCCACACGGGATTAAAGTAGCTTTGACTCGCGCGCCGTTCACTCCTCCCAGTTAACACCTGCTCCTCTGCCACCACCGCCGGGCTGGGCTGGGCTGGGCCTCCGCTCCTTTCCTTTCCTTGTCGACTTCTCGTGGTCGTGCCATATGACGACGGCCCGTGCGCTGTATTTTTCCTTGGACTTGCCAGTGTGAAAACCTGGGCACTGGAGACCGGGTATAACACTCCGGAACAGCCGCTTTCGTTTTATTTTCTCACTGTACTATAGTAATAAATCGCTTGCTTTCACTATCTCTTACGCATTTCGAAATTTCCGAGCTGCTAATGCTGGTGCTTGCGTCTTGCAAATGCTTCAATGCATAGAGACTCGGGTTCTCACGGAAGAATTATAGACCCTGCATTTGGTTGGCTTTATGCCTTTATATGCATATATCATAGTCAAACAATGTAACTTGGGAACCAAAATGAAATGCCCTAACTCAAAAGTGGTTGGTGAAACAATGAAAAGTAAGTGCTGGTTATAATTTAAACCGACGTGGATATATAATTAAGATAATGATGAGAGAGTTGCTGTAGTTGATTTTAGATATTGTTTCTTATAAGGTAAATGGAAGTGTTTTTAGTAGAATTTTTTGTCCCGGAATTTCCTCATTTTTTTAAATCTCTACTAATATGTTCTCTGAGTGGCTTTCAATTTTTTTTTAAAAAAAGATGGATTTCCGGATTCCAAATAAGCAGCACTTAAATATTGAAGCAAAAAGAAACGTTTTCTCTGAGAGGAAACATAAAACATTTCAAAAGAGCATCTTCATGGCATAGCATATGTTCCGATCTCCATGGACCACGAAAGGCCATTCTTATCCTTGACTCCTTTGTCCATCACCTCTCCCGTAATGCGCGTCCAGCACAACGCGTGGTGGCCGGTCCACCGTATATAATCCCCCTTTCAAACGGCCATCTCCGCAGACCATTCCAAAGCAGCAACCGAGACCAGGACTCGGCGACGAACCCTAAACACAGAGAGAGAGAGAGAGAGAGAGCGCCCGGAAACCCTAGCCCTGCCGCCTCCGCCTCGCGATGTCTTGTACGGTGGCCATCCCGAGCTCGCCAGTCTTCTCGCCCTCACGCCGCCCGCTCTCCTGCAAGGCCGCTTCCGCCTCGCCGGAGCCCGCCGTCGCCGCCGCCGTCTCCGCCTCCTCCCCGGCGCCCGCGCCCGCCGCCGCCTCGCCGCTCCGCCCCTTCGCGCTCCGCGCGCTTCTCCGGGAGGAGGTCTCCCCGTCTCCGTCGCCCCAGCCGCCCTCCGCCGCCGCGGTGGCCTCGGCACCTACTGGGTCCGTGCTGAAGCGGCGGCGACCGGCGCCGCTCGTGGTGCCGGCGTCCGGCGCGGCTGCTGCTGCTGCTGCTGCGGCGGCGGCGGTGGCCGCTGTGGAGGCAGATCCGAGGAACGAGGTGGAGGAGGAGGGGGAGGAGTTCGCGGCGTACTGCCGGAGGGGAAAGGGGAGGAGAAGGGTGGAAATGGAGGACCGGCATGTGGCCAAGGTCGCTCTCGGCGGAGATCCCCAAGTGGTAATCTCGATTGAAAATCTCTCTGACTCTCTGTTTCAATGTGTACTTTTCTCGTGATTTTGAAAAAAATAAGACGAACTTGGAATTGTCCTTCAGTGGCGACTATTCTGGTGTTTTGGGGCGGAAAATTTGCGTTGTTTCCTCTGAAATTTCCTTCAGGACTAGAACTTAATCGACTGATTCCATCTTCTCAGGCGCTGTTTGGTGTATTCGATGGCCACGGCGGGAAAAACGCGGCAGAGTTCGCTGCTGAGAACATGCCCAAGTTTATTGCCGAGGAGTTCAAGAAGGTAAACGGCGGAGAGATCGAAGGAGCTGTGAAAAGGGGTTACCTCAAGACGGACGAGGAGTTCCTCAAGAGGGACGAGAGCGGGGGCGCGTGCTGCGTCACAGCCGTTCTTCAAAAGGGTGGACTGGTCGTCTCCAATGCCGGAGACTGCCGTGCGGTGCTCAGCCGAGCAGGGAAGGCAGAGGCGCTCACCTCCGACCACCGGGCCTCCCGGGAGGATGAGAAGGAGAGAATAGAGAATTTGGTATGTCCACGATGTCCTAACCTTCTTATTTCTTGCACAAACTCAGCTAATGCAATTGAACAATGCATCGTAGCTGAATGGACTAGATGATTCAGTAATTAATTAACACAATCAAGCATACTACATGAATTATACATTGTTGTGCAATTTCGCTTATGTGCCTGCTCATTTGCTTTTCAGGGTGGATTTGTGGTGAATTACCGTGGAACATGGCGAGTCCAGGGCTCCCTGGCAGTGTCTAGGGGCATTGGGGATGGACATCTAAAGCAGTGGGTTGTGGCTGACCCAGACACCAGGACGCTCCTGGTTGACCAGCAGTGCGAGTTCTTGATACTTGCTTCTGATGGCCTCTGGGATAAGATCGATAATCAGGAGGCAGTAGACCTTGCACGACATCTCTGCATTAACAACGACAAGACCTCTCGCATGGCTGCCTGCAGGATGCTCACTGAGACGTCGATTTCCAGGGGCTCAACTGATGATATCAGTGTCGTGATCGTGCAGTTGCAGAAATTTTCAAGTTCCTAACCTGATTGGAGAAACTGGACCCAAAACTCTAGCCAGTAGCACTAACAGACTGGTGGAAGGCAGGATAGGTAGACATCATGTTACTTCGCCAACAGACTGGTGGAAGGCAGGATAGGTAGACATCATGTTACTTCGCTGGCGAAAGTTTTCATGAGTCGGTGATATTTTGTGGGAATTTTAACATCCATTCTTTGTCATAAAACCATTCGTTTTATTATTTGATCCATTCTTTGACAGTACTGAAATAATGCGGGGTGATTTCTCGCTTCATGATCTCATTCTGTAAAAGGCGATTTGCCTATGTACAATGATATATTATATTCATAGTAGATTAAAACTTGCCGTATTTTTGTTTGTTCATGAGTTCGTTTTGTGATGAGTGGTTATCAACGTGATCTACGATCTAGGTTGAGTTTGGGAGCTAACTATGGCGTGAGTTGGGTTGTGCGACGTGTCTCCTGGTTTGTGGTTTGTGGTGTGTAGGTGTGGAGCTCGGAGGTAGTGGTCGACGGCGAGGTGAAGGTCAAGTAGGGACGTGCCGTGCCGATGGATCGGGAGTGGCGAAGGACGGACGTGAGGCTTGGACCGAGGGACCGGGAGGCCGGGTGACCAGCCGCGGTGGCTGACATCTGGGACATCGATAAACGCAAGTGTACATGGGAGTGACCGTGTTGACCGAGTCAAGACGACGGATGTGCGAGTTGAGCGGGGCTCAGGAGGACTTGGCGGACGGCCGATCGAGGACGGCGGTAACACGTGTCAAGTGACAGGGGACGCGTATGGAGTACGCTATTCGCGAGCGGTTTTGTGGTTTGGGCCTCAAAACCATTGGTGGCCCGTTTCACGGATTTGGGCCTCAAAACTCGGGCGAAGGTTTCGAGGAGGAACGGACGACACGTGGCGGCATTGAGGAGTTCGTGTCGAGGCGAAGCTATCTCATAAAGAGCGCGATGGCTGTCAAATGAAAATTATCTCAGGTTGGACGTGCCGTAGGGTTAAGTGGTTCGACTCAAAAATATCTAAGGGCAAAACTGGGATTGTGTAATAGCTCTGTTAAATAGGATGAGGGAGCTCCCATCTCCCTCATCTCTTTCATTTTGCTCCATCCTTCTCTAGGTTTTCCTCTCCCCTTGGGTTTTCTTATGAGAGAGGTCCACAAATTGGATAATTTGTGTAAGAACCAAATATTGCAGCGGGAATGGAGGCACTAACCTCCTCATGTCCTTCGAGATTCAATTTGTGAGTTGTTCTTGTGAATTGCGTTTTGTGTTCTTCGCGTTCTTCTTTTCCCCCTTCTCTTGTGTGGTTCGATTCGTCGTTTTGAGACCATTTTGATTCATTCCTTTTGCACTGAGATGAACTAGGACGTGAGTTGAGCCTTTCTACCGAGGGATTTCATCTAATTCCTCACGAGTTCATAGATCGGGGAAAATCAAGCTCTAGGGTTGGAAAACAAGTGTTTTTCATGTTCATCCAATTTCTCGTTGATTGGCTTCAAATTGGGTGATGATCTCCTAGAGGTAGCTCACATATTGCCTTGTGACCATGTGGTCAAAATTTGGTGGCAATTGGTTTTGATTTGGTTGTAAATCGAGATTTTCCTTGCTCCAGGCGTTTTTTGGGAGACTCTGTTCGTGCTGATTTTGCGACTCGCGGACAGTCCGTCCCTGACCCCCGGACAGTGCGTCGTCACTGTTCATGTCGCGAGCAGAAGGTCTTCTTTTGGTCGTGTTTTGCTGCTCTGAACGTCGGACAGTCCGAGCCTACCCGAGGACAGTCTGGGGCTACTGCTGAAGCGTGTCCAGAACTATTTTAGCAAGTTTGTTTTTTGGTGTTTGACTTGCGTACAGTCCGAGATTCAACCGCGGACAGTCCGCCGTTCTTCTTTCTACCAAAGTCAGAATTGTTTCTCATCGTTCAATTTTTAGGAGTTGAACGGCGGACACTCCGGCCCTCAACCCCGGATAGTTCATGACCTGACCCGTAGACACTCCGGGCTCCCTACGACAGACAGTCTGGCCCTGTGCAGATTGTGCTGCTTTCTCTCGTTTTTTGAGCACTTATTTCTGTCTGTTCTCGGTTGATCCGTTGTACCTCTTGGTCATCGCCAAAGGTACCCGGCCACCCATTGGCTTGTGATCATACCGTTGTCTAGTGTCTTTGCTCTTTGGTCATGATTTTGGGACAGCGGCTTAAAGTTTCAAAAAAATTTGAGGCTCCCATTCACCCTTCCTATGGTCGTCGTTTTCAGTCCTTCAATTGGTACCGGAGCCGGTTATGGATCATTCCACCTTAATCGGTCCATGATCTACGAAGGCGACATAGAGTGTGGTTCCGACAAACCACCTTTCTTCGATGGAATAAACTACCCCTATTAGAAGATTCGCATGTCGGCGCATCTTCAGGGAATTGATTGAAAAGTTTGGGAGATTTGTGAGAATGCTAATTATGTTGTGCTTGATGCTCGCAACACTCTGGATCAAATTGATCAACACAACGCAAACAACAAGGCTGGCAGTGTTCTCTTTTCGAGTCTTTCGCTTTCTGAGTTTGAGAGTCTCCGATTGCACGACTGCTCGAGAGGTCTGGATGAGGCTTTAGAGCTATCACGAGGGAACCGCACAGGTCAAAACCAGACTCTTTGAGACGTACAAGCGAGAGTATGAGAACTTCCCTCAATTGGATGGAGAGTCTATCGATGCCATGTTCTCTCGCTTTTAGACGATTGTGAACAAGATGCGAGCAAACAAGCCACAGCTACCTTATGATGATCATGAGAGGGCACTCAAGTTACTATATGCCCTAGATCGAAAGTTTTGGGATGTGAAGGTGTCTGCTATCATTGAGTCCGTGAACTATGACACCCTCATCGGGGATGAGCTTTTCAACAAGCTCAAGTCCACCGAGATTGATTACCAGACCCATGCCAAGATCAAGAACCCCTCTGCACCGACTATGGCTTTGGTCTCTAGTAATGGCTCAAGTTCTTCAGCTAACCCTTCACAGATGTTGTTTGCCTTGTCTTCTTTGGTGTCTATCACAGAGGAGTTGTTGGAGGCCGTTGGGGACGATGAGCTGGCACTAGTCATCAGCTGATTCTCGCGGTTTCACAACAACCGCTTGAATCGCTGACGCGGTGGTGGTTTGAAGGAAAGATGCTATGGATGTGGAGACCCCAACCACTTTATTGCCCACTGCCCCAAGAAGAACAAGCACTCCTCTGACAAGTATGACTCCAGCAAGCGTAAGGACAAGCGCGAGTACACCTCCAGCAAGCACAAGTTGAAGGGTGGATTCAACAAGGAGGTGCTGAAAAAGATGTACCTCAAGAAGGCCAAGGCCTAGGAGCACGCCTTACTTGCCTCCCTCAGTGACCTCGACAACAACACCGACGATGACCGCTCTTCTTCCCCCTCGAGCGACGATGAGTCCAAGAGAAAGCACGAGGACAAGCTGATCGAGCTCTGCTTCGTCACCGGTTCCACCCACGAAGGGTTTTGCACCATGGCGGTCGATACCGAGGTGAAGGCTAGCAAGGATGTGGTTCTCGTCAACGACGACATTACTAAGGTAACACCTTCTGTCGACTATCTTTGTGGGGGGCATGACCCCGGATACCCATGGTAGACCATATGGGCTACGCCCCCAGGGGCGGCCCAGCCCATAAGATGAAGACTTACGGGGCATGACTCTGCTCGGTGCCTCCCGCAAGACATCTGGAAGATATCCTGAAGATACTATGAGATCTGTTAGGATATGTATGATTCCAAGATTCCTGTAATTAGTTATTACTTTCTGGTTATCTCTCAGATCTAACCGACTTGTAACCCTGCTCCCTAGACTATATAAGGCAGGCAGGGACCCCCACCAAACTCATGCAATATCGTACGGTAGCTAATACAAACCAATAGACCATAGGAGTAGGGTATTACATCATACTGACGGCCTAAACCTGTCTAACTCATGTGTCTCTATTGCCCTCTTGTTCTTAATCTCACGCTCCTCTGCCGATCAATCTACCTTCGTGGGATACCCCTCGGAGGACCGACGATGATATTCTTTCGATTGTTAGCATGCCAGGTAGGGATGTGCGCTTGATTCCATGGCGAGCTAGATGGACCTCAAATCAACAGCACGTTCTCGTCAACAATCTCGTGGAGATCCATGTCGGTCCACGACGACGATTCATCGCTGGCTACACTAGCCCCTATAACAGCAGATCCGATCTCGGAACCACCTCTGAGGTCATCTTCACTAACAACTCACTGCCCGCCAGGTGCTCGCTGTCAACGCCAACCAGATAACGCCATACGCCGCCGACTAGACTTTCTGTCTAAAGCTAAGTCACGCTTTAATATTTTTTCTAAATATTCTCCAATCTCCGTATATCGCCATGATGTTTCTCCAAACTATTTTCTCCATGTTTGCTCTCCAAATGATTTTCCAAACCCTCGAACAGTCGTGTTGATGCTCGAACGCCTCCAAAGACGGCCCTGTCTCTGGCTCCTTCCTACACGTGCTATGGCCTCCGTGCTCTGCGTTATAGGTGGTCGGCTGCGGCTCCTTGGTCATGCCTGTTCCTCCTACACATGCACAGGCTCCACGCTCGATGTTATGGTCTATGGGCTAGCTAGGGCTGGAGACTCAGCTACACATTAACTGGTCGGGCGGTTTATATTAAATATAAATACATCTTCGCTCCAACTGATCGCCAAGCTGTATATGCTATTTCATCACCATTGCTGATTTTTTTCCAGAGTTCATATATTTTTACATCATGTACTACCCGTTCTACATGTTTGTATTGCAGGATCATCATCCAGGTGATCGGACCACCTGGTGCTCATACTTCTCCACCGATCAACTGGTCGGACCGCTTGGTTCATGGACTCCGTCGCCGACCAGTTGATCGGACTGTTCGCCGAGCGTTTCTACTCAATCCTCACTTCGCCGCTGACTAGTTGACTAGACTATTCATCGCTCACGCTTCATCGCTAGCTATGTCAGTTACTCCTCGGTGCTCGGATTCTTCATGCCCTGAGGGGCATCACGACGACCGTAGTTACCATCGTGACAGCGGCCGTGAACGGCTAGAAGGACCCAAGACTGGTCAAAATCGCCGCCGCCAGTAAGACCACATCGTCGCTGCTGTCAATGAACCCCACGCCAAGCACAACTATGACGAGCAGTACAAGAAGATCCTTGACGGCCCATGCCCTCTCCATAAGAATGCCAAGCACAAGATGAAAAACTGCCTCGGTTTGGCTAAGGAGTTCCAGGACAAGAAGCTAGACAATGACGCCAACGACAGAGCCGGAGGCCGCCGACCACCTAGGGGCAATGGCAATGCCTTCTAGGACCACGACAAGGTGGTCGTCACCATCTTCGGGGGCCTTGCCTCCACCGAGAGCAAAAGAGAATGGAAGCTCACCGCCCGATGGGTGCTCGCTATCACTTCAGAAGTCACCACCGCCAACCCTAGCTATCACCCATGGTTTGAGGTCCCCATCACCTTTAGTAGGGCTGACCAGTGGGTGAATATTCCCTACACAGGGCGATTCCCCCTTGTCCTCGATGCAACCGTCCAGAAAGTGCTTTTTAGAAAAGTGCTCGTCGACGGTGGGAGCGCTCTGAATCTCCTCTTCGCTGGAGCCCTAAAAGAGTTGGGCCTTGGGATAACAGATCTCACACCCTCAGACTCCTCTTTCTAGGGTGTGGTACCTGGTAGGGCATCCAAACCACTTAGAGAGATCACCTTACCAGTACAGTTCGCCACGGCAAGCAACTACCACGTCGAGCATATCAACTTCTACGTCATTGATTTCAACACCGCCTACCATGCCATTCTTGGTTGGCCAGCTCTGGCCAAATTCATGGTTGTACCACACTACGCGTATCTGGTGCTAAAGATGCCTTTGCCTGTAGGAGTTCTGGCCCTATGGGCCAACCTCTCCATTGCCTACGCCTGTGAGACAGAGAGTCTCGCCCTCGCCGAAGCCACCGACCTCTCCATCTAGATGGCCAATGTAGTCATCGAAGCCAAGACATTGCCCACCGATGACATGGAGATCCCAGAGTTGGAGCCTCCTCGTGCATTCGCCAAGTCCAAGGAAGTAAAGGAGGTCGCCTCGGCCTCGATGACCCTTCCAAGACTATGAAGATTGGGGCTCACCTTGACCCCAAATAGGAAAGCGCGCTCGTCTCCTTCCTACGTGCCCACATCAACGTGTTTGCTTAGAAACCTACAGACATGCCGGAAGTACCACGGGAGAAGATCGAGCACTCCTTGAATGTCTCACCAACCATCAAACCGATCAAGTAGAAACTCCACCGATTCACGCTAGACAAGAAGGAGGCTATTAGGGTAGAGATAATGGCTCTTAGCTGTCGGATTTATAAAAGAAGTGTATCATCCTGAGTGGTTAGCGAACCCTGTTCTCGTTCGAAAAAAAGAATAAAGAATAGAGAATGTGCATTGATTACACTGATCTTAACAAACATTGCCCTAAAGACCCCTTTGGTTTGCCTCGTATAGACGAGGTTGTAGACTCCACCGCCGGCTATGAACTGCTCTTGTTCCTTGACTGTTATTCTGGCTATCACCAGATCTCCCTCAAGGAAGAAGACTAGATCAAGATGTCGTTCATCACGCCCTTCGGTGCGTATTGCTACACCACCATGTCATTCGGACTCAAGAACGCTGGGGTGACTTATCAATGGGCTATCTAGATGTGCCTCGATCAATAGATTGGCTGCAATGTCGAAGCATACATTGATGATGTGGTCGTCAAGTCCAAAACCACCGATGATCTTATCGCCGACCTCGAAGAAACGATCGCCAACCTAAAAAGGTACCGATGGAAGCTGAACCCTTCAAAGTGCATCTTTGGAGTTCCATTCGGTATACTCCTGGGCTACATTGTCTGCGCACGAGGCATCGAGCCCAATCCTAACAAGGTCTCTACCATCACCAACATGAAACGACCAACATACGTTAAGGATATACAGAAGCTTACAGGCTGCATGGCTGCCTTAAGCCGCTTCATATCGTGCCTTGACGAAAAAGGGCTACCTTTCTTTAAACTCCTCAAGGCCTCAGAGTAGTTTTCCTGGTCGGAGGAGGCAGACACAGCTTTCAAGCAACTCAAGTTGTTCCTAACAAAGCCTTCGATCATGACAGCGCCACGGCAAGACGAAACTCTCCTGATCTACATCACCGCTACTTCTCGCATCGTCGGCACAACCATCGTGGTCGAACGCGAGGAGGCTGGGCATGCCTATAAGGTGCAACATCTGGTATACTTCATCAGCAAGGTCCTTAATGAGCCCAAAACTCATTATCCTCAGGTCCAAAAGCTGCTATACGCCATCCTGATTACATCGCGCAAGCTCCGCCACTACTTTGAATATTACAAGATCACCATGGTTACCGAGTTCCCTCTAGGGGACATTCTCCGCAACAAAGAGGCCAATGGCCGCATCATCAAGTGGGCAGTTGGGCTCGGCACTTACTCCATTGAATTCAGAAGCAGGCCTACCATCAAATCTTAGGCGCTTGCTAATTTCATCGCTAAGTGGACTGAGATCCAAGAGCCCATCACCGCCACCTGCCTCGAGCACTGGGTGATGTACTTCGACGGCGCCCTTAACATCAATGGTGCTGGCGCGGGCATTCTGTTCATTACGCCAACCAAGGATAAACTTCGATATATTCTCTGGATACACTTTTCGGCCTCCAACAACGTCGCCGAATATGAAGCATGTCTCCACGGACTCCGTATAGCCGTTGAGCTCGGCGTCAAACGCCTCATGGTATATGGGGACTCCGCACTGGTCATCAACCAGCTTAACAAAGACTGGTCTTGCTCCAGTGAGAAGATCGATGCATATTGCACCAAAATTAGGAAGCTTGAAGGGAAGTTCTATGGTATCGAGTACCGTCACGTGGTACGCGATCAAAATCAGCTCGCCGATCACTTGTCCAAGTTGGGCTCCTCTCGCGCCGTGAATCCGCCAGAGGTGTTTGTTCAAGATGTTCTGGCACCATCCATTAAGAAAGAAAAAGAAATTTAGGAAGTCCCCCCTGCCGAGCAGCTAGTACTTACGGTACCTTTGCCGGCCACCGATTGGAGGGAACAGTTCATCAAGTACCTCTCTAGCGCTGAAGTACCCACCGATAAGACTAAAACTGAATGCCTAATTCATCAAAGCAAGCATTACATGCTGGTGGATGGCAACTTGATTAGGAAAAGTGTCAAGGAAGGGATACTGCAAAAATGCATCACCCAAGAAGACGAAGTGAAGTTACTTCTCAAAATTCATCCTGGTTCCTACGGCAATCACGCGGCCTCGAGAACACTGGTCGGTAAAGCTTTCCAAGCTAGTTTTTACTGGCCCATGGCCATCTCCGATATAGAAGACCTCATCCGACGTTGTGAAGGATGCCAATTTTTCGCCAAGCAAATACACGTGCCGGCACAAGAGCTACAGACCATTCTAGCTTCCTAGCCCTTTGCATGCTAGGGACTGGACATGATTGGCCCTTTTAAGCCAGTGCCAGGTGGCTTCCGATACGTATATATCGCCATTGATAAGTTCTCTAAGTGGATTGAGTATAAACCTCTCATCTCGGCTACTGCAAAGAAAGCAGTTGAGCTCTTCGAAGACATCATCCACATATTTGGCCTCCCGAACAGCATCATCACCGACCTCAGAACTATATTTCCTGGCCATCACTTTTGGTGCTTCTATGAAGACCGATGCATCTCCATCAAGTATGTCTCCATTGCCCATCGTAGAGCCAATGACCAGGTCCAACGGGCGAACGACATGATTCTTGATGCTCTCAAAAAGAGGATATAAGAGGAAAGAAGAAAAACATCCGGGCAGATGGCTCAAGGAGCTACTAGCTATAGTCTGGGGACTGCGCACTCAAGCTAGTCACAGCACTAGTGTATCTCCATATTTCTTGGTCTACAACTCAGAAGCCATACTACCAGTGGATATTGCCTTTTAAGCACATAGGGTGGAAAATTATGATGAAGAGCAAGCCATAGCGGTTTGGACAGAGGATGTCGATAGGGCCGAGGAAGAACGCCTAGTCACTTATGTCCGCATAGCCAAATATCTAGAAGGCTTGCGGAGGTACTACAACCGCAACATCAAAGGTCGTTCATTTGCTGTCAGCGACCTTGTTCTCTGTAGAAAACAAAAAACCAAAGGGATGCACAAGCTCTCCTCCCTCTAGGAAGGGCCTTATGTCAACAAAGAGGTTACCCAACTAGGGTCTTATCGCCTATGTGACTTAGACGGAATTGATGTCCCCCAACTCATGGCACATCGAGCACCTCATACGTTTCTATCCATGAAATGCCCCAGATATGTACTCTCCGCTTTATGATGAATAAAGTTTTGGTCTCCATAACTTGTCTCACTTTTTCTCCACTATGGTTTAATCTCCGCTTATGGTCGCCGAGCTCTATGCTACTCCATAACAAACTCCAATACAAAACCGCCATAATATCGCCGAACACGTTTTCTCCAAATTGCCGAACATGTTTTCTCCAAATTGCCGAACATGATTTCTCCAAATTGTCGAACATGATTTCTCCAAACCGCCGAACACGATTTCTCCAAATTGCCAAACGCGTTTTCTCCAAATCACCGAACACTTTTTCTCAAAATTGTCGAACATGTTTTCTCGAAATCGCCAACATATTTCGCCAAACATGTTTCTCCAAATCGCCGAACAATTTGCTCCAAATCTCCAAGATATTCCGTCGATCAGCGAGCAGCATACATTCTTTTATGTTCTCTTCAAAGAAGACCTAGTCCCTGATCCCTCCCTTCACGTGCCATGGGCTCCGCACTTTGCGTTATGGGTGGTCGGCTGTGGTTCCTTGGTCACGCCTGTTCCTCCTACACGTCCACAGGCTCCGCGCTCGATGTTATGGACTATGGGCTAGCCGAGGCCATGGGGGTCAATAGTGAAACACATGCTTGTACGCTACTTATACTACACATAATTGCGTTATGGTTAAAACTACGGAGATTTTTTCCCCGAAATACAAGCAAACTGCATACACATGCACCTTATAACATTTATCACATACATAAGTGTTTTTGTGCTTTCGCACGTTCTAACTACACTGTCCAGATATTATAGATGATAATCTCTGAGCAGATCACCGAGCTTCGCCATCACTGCTCGTTTCACCAAACAGGTCGATGTCGCCGTCCAGCTTTTTCACCGCATCCTCCACCTCATCCTCCAGCTATTGGGTCTCCGCCTCGCTTAGCCCTTTGGCGAATCTGTCCCCTATCAACTGAAGGTCAATGGATTGATAGTGGGACCAGACCACCACAAGGGCATGAGTAATGTCAGTAACAACGGCGTCGCGGTTGAAGCTCTCCCACGCCATCTTGCACCTTTTGATGACGATGTCCGGGCGCGGCGGCCTACCATCGGGTTGAAGAGTCACCACTAGGTCGATGTAGTCGAGCACTGGTTTGACTCTGGCAACTATGGCGTCAAACTTGTCCCTCTGGGTTCGGGCGTCCTGCTCCAGCACATCGAAATGCGCCTTGACCCTCTGACGGTAGTCTGCAAGCATTACAATGTTCCATCAAGCAAGAAAACTACTTTAGCATTAACTCCGACCAGGGAGTACTCACTGTTCAACTCCTTGGCTAGTTTGTCTGCTCACCCTGTCTCCTTCACCTTCTCCTCTCAGAGTTGTTCGAGGGCCTGGCATAGCTAGCCGAGCTCCGTGTTTTGCTCTACAAGCACAACAGTCATCACCAAAAATATGGCTGTTCAGCAATACAAAGCACAATTGCTAATATATCGTACCTTCTTTCTACTCGGATACACTTCTGAGCTGCTCGGATTTCTGTTCCAGTTGTGTGGAGGTACTCGCCAGCTCTTCGGTCTTGCACCGTTGTTGCTCGGACGTAGCCGCCAACTGCTCGGATAGGACCCCCTTCTGGTGTTCTAGGTCCCACGTGTTGGACTCAGCAAGGTCTCGCTTGTGCCGAGCCCTCTGGATGTTTCTCTCCATTAGGTTCATCGCCTCTCTGATTTTTTTGTTCTCTTCGGTGAGGGGTTCCATACTCTTTATTCAGCCTGGGCGATCGGGTTACCCGATTTTTTCGGGTCGGGTAATTCGGGTAATTCAAAATTCGGCTAATGAAAATTGCTACCCGATATTACCCCTGAAAAAACACTACCCGCAAATTCGGGTACCCAATAATTCGGGTTCGGGTTCGGGTATTACCCGATATACCCAAATTTACAGAAAACAACAAACTACACTAAATTTTAGTAGCGATCTATACATAATTTCAGCAGCAATTTGTATAGAATTTCAATAGCAATTTGTAGAGAATAATATATTACAATCACTCATTCAAATAGAGAGAATTATATTCTAATAAAGTGATAAGTTAAATGGTTCAGCTAACAACACATCATAAATACAAAGACAAAAACAAATATTTGGATAGTTCGGGTAGTTTGGGTACCAGGTGATATTACCCGAATTACCCAAACTAATTTCGGGTAATCAAAATCGCTATCCGAATTTGGGATCGGGTACCTCGGGTTCGGGTAATTCGGGTCCGGGTTCGGGTAATTCGGGTACGGGTAATGGGTATCGGGTATTTTGCCTAGGCTTACTCTTTATCAGCTGGTGCCGCTGCTCGGTAGTCTGAGTTATCCCCTGTAAATGCACAATTATAATGATGAACTCCGATCTCCAATGTCAAAGTGAGCACTCCAGATGCAGTACTGACCTCGATTTGTTTCATCACTCTGGCAAGGGCGCTTGTGGAGGATTTAGACAGATTGGGGTCAAGGTTCAGCGCGCTTGATCTCTTCCACCTCGTCCTCTTCCGCCATAGCTTGAGGCACCACTGGGGGGGCTCTATGGCCGGATAGCGGGTCTGACCATGCCAAGCAATGCCTCAGGTAGTGCCGTCTGCCCCTCGAGCACCACTGGCTTCACTGCCCTAGACTTCGATGCATCGCCGGCAACTCCAGCCTCTGCTCCCAAAGACCCGGTGGCTCCCACCGTTGCCTTAGGCACTGCCACTGATCCATCCGTTGTCAACGCCGCTCGTTCATCATCGCCAAGTTCGCCAGCTGTGGCGGTTCACTCCTCCTCTGGCTCTTGAGCTCTCTGGGACTCTAGGACAGGAGCTGCCGGTGTTGCCTCCACCATGGGATCAGCCCTCGGTGGTTCAACAGTTAGGACTGGTGGGGTAAGACCCTCTGCATGCTTCGCACTACATCAGATTAGTTCGTCAAGCACCAAAAAAGCTAAGAAATGACAACAAAATAACTCCAAGGCAATGATACTTATGGTTTGGTTTGCTGGTATAATTTTTTGAACCGGTGACACCTACCCGAGCACCCAGGCGCGACCATGGGGTTGACTTCCATGCTCTAGGGTGGAGGTCCCATCTCCTCCACCATCGACCTCTGCTCCGCCTACCGCTCTAGGACTTCCTCCGCCTGCTGCTCGAGGACTCCCGTCGCCTACTGCTTGAGGGCTTCCATCGCCTGCTATGTAGGGACTCCCCTAGCACGCTGCTCGAGGACTTTTTCACCTTTCTTTGCATGTTCCTCTGTGCGCGTGCTGTGTGGAGGCGATTCAGTGTTCGGTGGAGGAGCCACCGAAGTTTCGTCGTCATCTGACCACTCGAGCACTGCGGTCCTTCCTGTTCAAGTGGTCTAGTCGCCACCAAGCGAGATGCCACCCGAGTTGAGGGGACCGGCGACCGCCGTCTACCTTTTTTCCTAGGCTGGCTCATCTGCCGTTGCCCTCTTCCCTCAGACTTTCTCTGATACTGGGGGCGAACTCTCTGTCCGACTAGCGTCGGTGCCTCCAGATTCTAATGAAGTGCTGGCCGCATCTTCCTTAGGTCGAGCCAGTGGCCGGGCATCTACACCCCTCGGCACACTGAAGAAGTACACCACTCTTTCCTGTGAATGGATCTTTGCATAAGTGAATCAGTTCACTGCTTATCAATGCTTCAGGATTAAGAGTATCGGGAAAAAACAATCGAGATGGTTACCTGAGGAGGCAGATTTGTACAACTAAAGGTCCTCATTTGCCTTGGCCAGCTGAACGAGGCATTGGGAGCAAATAGCTCTGTGGCCTGCTCTAGGACTTTTTTTTCATCAGCCACTCTGTCCTCTCCTAGGTCCCATTGTCATCACCTATGTAGCAAAGCCTAGGTGGGCCCTCTCCTTGTAGGGCTGGACGTGGCACACTATGAAGCTCGCCACCACTAGTTCACCGCTAATCTCCACGCCTTTAATTAGGTCGAGGAGCTCCCTTACTTGTTCCATGTCAGCACTGTTCGGTTTCTTCGACCAGCTTTTCTGGTTCTCTGGGATATGGTGGATGTCGCAGCGGATTGCAGGGTGACTCTGTTTCATGTAGAACCACTTGGAGTTTCACCCTTTTAGAGAAGTGTTCAGTGGTACATTAATGTACTTGCTGGCCATCCCATCCTGGGGCTATAGATATATGCCGCCGACCACCTTGGAACCACCGCCGCCCTTCTTCTTCAACCAGAATAGGTGTCTGAAGAGGTTGAAGTGCGGCAGAACCCCTAGAAACGTCTCACAGAAATGAATAAAGGTCGAGATGTGTAATATGGTGTTGGGGTGGATATTGCACAGACTAATTGTCCAGAACTCTAGCATATCCCGTAGGAAAGGATGAACAGGGAACCCCAACCCACGCCAGAAATAATCCTCAAAGACTACAACTTCATGAGTGTTAGGCATCGGGAAGGGCTCACCACTGGCTGGCCGCCATCTGGCGGTGACGCGGTCAGGAAGCATGCTCGCCTCCACCAATCTCTCAAGCTCCGCTTCCCTCATGTGTGACGACACCCACTCTTTGTCACGACTAGCTCTGGCACCTGCCTTCTTTGGGCTCACCTTCTTTGGGTTCACAGCTCTCCTTTTTGGTGCCATCTCTCAGATCTAGATGGGGACTAGCGTCAGGAGCGTGCGTGGATGCGAATCAGGAAATGTGAGGGTTGAGGATGAAGATGGAATGGCAAAGTGGCAAAAGTATCAGCGTGGGATGCGGTGGCATAGTTGTAAAGCACTTTCCCCACCCTTTCGCATTCGAGGGTTTTTAGGAAATCGTTCCCGCGATTTGCACCCATCCGAATTCTCTGACACGGCTTAATGGGCCATAACCTAGGCTTTCACACAACCACAACCCACGTCACTCATTTATCGCCGTCGTTGGTTATCACTCGCCAAATAATCACCGACTTCTTCACCATTTATTGAGGCTCAGTAACAGTTACTGTACAGCCATTACTCTAGTTTTTTCTCCATGATTGGGTTTTTTAGATATCTCCATAAATGGCTTAGGGATTGGCTGCCTACTCAGCTGGTCTTTTTACTATTTTCCTATCTTTGACCCTGCTACAAGATTCATTCTTCATCTTCCTGCAGGCTCGAAGACTAAGTGGGCACACTTCACCTTGCGGTGAATGTGCTCTTTCTCATTTCGGGGCTATGCCCGGGGACTGGCTGCCTGCTCAGCTGGTCTTTTACTATTTTTCTACTTTGGACCCTAGCACCACATGACTACATCATCTACTATCAGGCTCAGGGACTAAGTGGGCACACTTCACCTCATAGTGAATGTGCTTGCTTTATTCTAGAAGACTCCATGCCTCTTGAAGCTAAAGAAGACTATCTCCTTTTCTTGTGGTCGGACTCTAAGTGAGCACACTTGGTCTACTATGAAGAAATTTTTTATTCTAAACTTGAGCTCCTTACACCCTTATGGCAAGCCATGCTTGGGTTATGTTGCTCAGCTATGGTTCGCGCTGCTCGGTGACAGTACACGCTGCTCGGCAACTGCTCACAACTGCTCGGCAACTCATCACGGTGGTTGGACCATGAGTTTGACTGCTTGGCTTCATTCGCACCTGCTCGGACAAGCTCAAGACGGTGTTGCACAATGGGTACAAGGCGCTTAGGGACTAGCTGTGGGGAGCATGACCCCGGATACCCATAGCAGACCACATGGGCTGTGCCCCCAGGGGTGGCCTAGACCACAAGATGAAGACTTGCGGTGTACGACTCTACTCGGCGCCTCCCGCAAGACATCTAGAAGATATCCTGAAGATACTACGAGGTTTGTTAGGATATGTATGATTCCAAGATTTCTGTAATTAGTTATTACTTTCCGGTTATCTCTTAGATCTAACCGACTTGTAACCCTACTCCCTAGACTATATAAGGCAGGCAGGGACCCCCTCCAAACTCACGCAATATCGTATGATAGCTAATACAAACCAATAGACCACAGGAGTAGGGTATTACATCATACTGATGGGCTGAACCTGTCTAACTCTTGTGTCTCTGTTGCCCTCTTGTTCTTGGTCTCATGCTCCTTTGCTGATCAATCTACCTTCATGGGATACCCCTCAGAGGACTACCGATGATATTCTGTCGACAATCTTGTTGCTGAGCTTGAAACCATGAACGACACCTTGTTTAGCCAAGATAAGTTGCTAAAGCGTGTTGCCCATGAGATGAAAGAGTTTAAGGACAAGCTAGAAATTGTGCTGGAGGAGCTTGAAGAAGCTAAAAAGCTTGTTGTAGTAGTGTCTGATGAGGTTGAGTATGATGAGTGTGCTGTTCACATGTCCAACCTTATCGATTTGCAATCAAAGTATGTTGCTTTGCTTGATGAGAATGATGAGTTGAAGTCTAGGTCTAGCTTGTTGGGTGCATGCAAGTCCTACTCGGGCTTGGAATCTAAGCTGGCAGAGAAGGTTGCTAGGATCTCTTTGCTTGAGAAGGCCAGTTCAGATAGCACTGCTACTAGGTGTGCACGCTATGAGGGTTTGGAGCTAGAGCTTGAGTCCTACATGCATGAAAAGATGAGAACCGAGGAAGACAACACAAACCTCCGATACATCTTGAGCTGGGTGTCCTACAGTGAGCCATAGTTGGGCATGATGATGAGCCAGTTCAGGTGGGGAACTGGTGCATCGGGTGTAGGCTTTATTGTAGGTGGGAAGGGTGAAAATCTCTATGGCAAGGTTGGAGAATATAGTGGATTGAAACCAAGTGAGAAACCTACCACTACTCACAAATTGATCAAGATCACTCCACCTGAGCCTACTTTGCCTACCACCAAAGATGGAGTGTTTGAAGAACCACCAAAAGCTCCACCCTAGAAAGAAGTTTGGGTTCCAAAACCTAAACATATCAAGAACCCACTTGATACTCTACTAAACATCTCTGAGGATCCCCTTCCTAAAGCCAAAAAGACACCAAGAGTGAACCATACCCACAAGAGAGTGAGCCAACAACCACCCAAGAGATTTGAGGTATCACTGTGACTACTGCCATAGGGATGGTTATCTTGATGAGTTTTGCTTTAGGAGGAAGAGAGATGAGCAGTGAGAGTACAAGTTGAACAACTAGAACATGTACCGCCTGCCCCATGGCGTACATGTGCCACCCATTCAGAGGCATAGTGCTAGGACTAGAGGTGCAATGCCTCAATGTGCTAGGACTTAGGTTGTGAGACCACACAGTGGTCGTGCGTGGTGTGGTTCAAGTCATGATCAATTTGACTTTGGACCTCGCGGTAGTGGCTTTCAGTCCTACAACACTAGTGGACCACATTTTCTCCCACATGGTGGTCGTTTTCCTCAAATGGGACACGGTATGTTTGGTGTTTTTCCTAACACTTTTCTAGGGTAAATGAGCCAACACTAGTATCCTTCATAGTTTACTAACCCCAATGTTGCACCATTTGTTCATCCCATGCCCTTCTATTGATACAGGATGGAGGCCTAGAGAACACGTGGCTCATTGATTCCGGCTGTTTGCGCCACATGACTAGAAGTTCAAAATGGTTCTCTAGCCTCGACCCCATGCAATGTAAGGAGTACATCACATTCGGGGACAATAGCAAAGGTAAGGAGCTTTCTTGTGGGACCATTCGGGTCAATGAGAGTTTGGTCTTGAAGGATGTTGCTTTGGTTTCAAATTTGCATTTCAATTTGCTTTCAGTTTCGCAACTCCTTCAGGATGGCTTTGAAGTGCGCTTTAAGACTAGCTTGTCCTGAGTTCTTGATTCTTAGGGAAATCTTGTTTGTCAGATTGTCCCTTTTGGCCATTTCTTTCGAGCTGATTTTTCTCACTCCTTTGGCTCTTCTCGATGTTTGGTGGCCGGATCCTCCGCTGAGCTTTGGAAGTGGCATAGGAGACTGGGTCATTTAAGCTTTGACTTACTAGCTAGGTTGAGCTCACTTGATCTAGTATGAGGATTGCCCAAGTTGAAATTTGAGAAGGATTTGGTTTGCCACCCTTGTCGTCATGGGAAGATGGTTACAGCTTCTCACCCACCTGTGAACCAAGTCATGACCAAGGAACCCGGCGAGCTACTTAACATGGACATAGTTGGTCTAGCTTGGGTTTGATCAGATGGTGGGAAGTGGTACGTTCTAGTGATCGTGGATGACATTTCTCGCTACTCTTGGATGTTTTTCATGGAGAGTAAGGATGAGGCTTTTTCACATGCCTAGGATTTGATTCTTCGGTTGCAAAATGAGTTCCCTAAGAATGCGAGCGATTCATAGTGACAATGGCACATAATTCAAGAATACTCATTTTGAAACCTTTTATGCTTCTTTGGGCCTCGAGCATCAGTTTTCCTCTCCTTATGTCCCCTAGCAAAATGGTGTTGTTGAGCGCAAGAATTAGACCCTTGTTGAGATGGCTAGGACGATGCTCGATGAGCACAGGACTACTAGGAGATATTGGCCCAAGGCGATTAACATAGCTTGCCATGTCTCCAATCGCATTTTCCTTCGAGCTTTCATGAAGAAGGCTTCTTATGAGTTGCGATTCGGATGACCACCCAAGGTAAATCACTTCAGGGTGTTTGGCTACAAATGCTTCATCCTAAAATAAGGTAATTTGGACAAGTTCGAGTCTAGGTCCTCCGATGGTGTTTTCTTGGTTATGCTTCTCACTCTCATGCATATCATGTTCTTAACCTTGAAACTAATAGAGTAGTGGAGACATGTGAGGTCACATTCGATGAAACCATTGAAAGGTCGAGATGGTAGACTAGAGAAGGGGTGAATAGTCCTTTCTAAATTTAATCGCACCGGCTAATTGAAACAAATGTGGAATTAAAACAATCGGTCTAGCCAAGACTACACCCCTCTATCAAAGTTCACAAGCACCTTATAAAGATCCTAATTAGGCAACAAAGATGCCGGGCTAGCTAGAGCTCACCTATCCAATTCTAGGTGCAAGGTCACACAAACCTATGCCACTAGTATTTTGCACATCGGGGAGCTCCTACATAATTCTAGTAAGCAAAGCACAAAGCTCCTAAGCTTACTAGCAATGCTCAATAACAAGGCAACCAATGCCAAATTAGAGAGCGCAAATACTTAGCGACACAAACTAAGCAATATGATTAATAAGGTTACACAAACCAAATTAGCCATGAAAGGGAGCTACATCTATGCTACACAAGCAAGAAGGTAACTCGTGAGCTACACAAGCTAACTAATTACAATAGCAACTACACAAGCACAATGTATATGAAAGTAATTACAAGCTTGTGTAAGGGGATTGTAAACCAATAGGAAGAACAATGTTGACACAATCATTTTTCTCCTGAGGTTCACATGCTTGCCAACACGCTATGTCCCTGTTGAGACAAGCTTCAAGGTTGCCGCCGGTCCTCTTGCTAGTGATGACACGCAAGTCACACTCTCCCATGTGGAGTGCTTACCACAAGCTCTACCACTTGACCCGGCTAGATCACTTGTTGCCCTTTACGTCTCACTCTACTAGAGTTGCTCTTCATGGCTCCCACGAGGCGAGCATAATGCCCCTCACAAAGCTCTTCTTTGGAGCACCGCACAAGCTTCTTGTGGGCTTCGATGGAGACCACCACCAAGCCATCTAGAAGGTGGCAACCTCCAAGAGTAACAAGCCCCGCTGGCTTACAACTCAATCACCTAGTGCCACTTGATGCAACCTCATAATGCAATCGCAATAGAATCGCTCACTCACTCGATCAAATGAACACTATCAAGCTAAAGTGAGTTAGAGGGCTCCCAAGCACTACCACATAAGCCACCAAGGCTCTAGGGTACTCAACTGTCAGCCAAAGACCAACCAACACTTCTATTTATAGCCCCATGGACTAAAATAGCCGTTACCCCTTCACTGGGTGTTTTTGGGATGTCTAGACGCGCTGGTCAGATCGATCAGACACACCCTGCCAGCGTCTGGTCATGCTATGCCGTCCACATGTCGCTCTGCGTTCAACCGGAGCCACCCGATCTCAACGGTAACTTCATGCACCAACGGCCACATGACGACCGGACGCAGCACAGCGAGGATGACCGAACGCTACAGTGTTTGAGTCCGGTCATTTCTAGAGAGCTCCCCGAGCCTCTGTTTTGTGACCGGACACGTCCGATCACTGGTGAACGGACGTAGCTCAGGGTCCGGTACTCACTAGCTTCTTGTGCCTACCTACGTTAGTGTACGTCAGCCTGACCGGACACATGCCCTACGCGTCCGGTCACTCTTCGCGCTAGCGTTCGGTCATAAGAACAAGACCGCGTGCTCAACTGCTACCACTGACCGGATGCGCCGGTCCACCCAAGGCCAGCGTCCGGTCACTAACAGTGACCTCCTTTTGCCTCCTTTTCTTCACCGAGTTGATTCTCATCAACTCTAACTTCTTCTCCTTTACAAATGTGCCAACACCACCAAGTGTACACTACCATGTGTATGTGTGTTAGCTTTTCACAAACATTTTTTAAAGGATTAGCCACTCAACTTGCCACGCCACTCGATCCTAGCGACGATGCAAAGTTAGATCACTCGAGTGGCACTAGATGACCGATGTGCAAATAAGTTTGCCCCTCTTGATAGTATGGCCATCTATCCTAAACCCGGTCATCAACTTCTCTACACACCTATGACCGGTGGAATGAAATGCCCTAGGTTATACCTTTGCCTTGCTCATTCCATTCCATATCCTCCAATGTCAATGCAACACATGCAACAACATGATCAACAATGATATGATCCACTTCATATCATCACGTGATCATATTGGTTCATCGATCTTGACTTCACTTACTTTTCACCATTGCCTTCGTCTATCAGCGCCAAGTCTTGCTCAAGCTTCACCGCCACGTGGTCCACCGCTCCAAAGCCTCTGACTTGCCCTTCATGCTTGCAACTAGTTCATCAAGCCAAGTCATGTCTTGATCTTCTCCACCTTAATCACATGACTCAATGTCATGTCTCATGTGCAATGAGCTCCTTCATCATCACATATGTGAGCTTTGCAACACCTCCGAGCCATTTCCACCTTCATGTCATATGTTGCTCACACACATATACCTATGGACTAATCACCTGTGTATCTCACATAAACACAATTAGTCCACCTAGGTTGTCACTCAATTACCAAAATCACACAAGGACCTTTTAATTTTCTCCTTTTTGGTAATTGATGACAACTCTACAAAGATATGGAAATTAAGCTTTTTTGAATTTATGTTGCTTGCCCAAGCAATTTTACCATGTGTAAATGATTTTGGACAAGTACCACAAACAAAAAATGGTAGTATTAGCTCCCCCTACATATGTGCTAGAGTCTTTGGTTTGAAGCTCGCATATATGCATAGATTGGAATTGTGGGAGAGTAATTACTACCAAATGATGCTAAGGTGTATAGAATAAACTTTAAAAGTGTGATACCAATCGGAGTTGCACCTTTAAGTTCATCCTTAGCACCATGGTTAGCTAGATATCACTTGGAAATCAAAGCACTAGATACCTCGTGAGATCAATATTAAAAGCAAGGTAGTAGCATTATTTGAAAAGCATACCAAGTGTCTAGCTATCATCCTATGCATGCTAGTTTTCATTTCATCAATCAAATTCTACAACTAGCATACACCACACAAGCATGCATATCAAATTTAAGAAATTTATGCAATGCAAGTAAGCACATGACTATGCACATTTCAAATGCAACTAATCAAAGTTCATGAGCTTGCTCCCCCTACTTATGTGCTTCTCTTGTCCAAGAATTTTATTGATCCATCTCTTTTCTTTAATGTTCTATCTCTATTCTTCAATGTTGCTCCCTCTTTGTCCATGTCCAACCTCTACTTCTTTTCTTCAATGTCTCCTAAAGCTTTCATATCTTTATACAATCTCTCCCCCTTTATCATCAATTTCCATAAAAGGTGTACTTTTCATTGATGCAAAGGTTTGCATTTGGGGTAGATGGTTGAGGCTTGTATCTTGCGTTTTTTATGGACATCACTTGATTGTTGGAATAACACCACTTGTAGCCCTTGAGATGCCACACATAGGATCTTTGACCTTGATACTAATTTGTGGGAAACCTCCCCCTATGTCATAGCATGGGTCATCCATTTGATAAACTTGAGCTCTTGTAGGAGAGGGATGCATTCTTCATTTGATGATCACTTAAAGTTGAGCATCACTTGTGGAACCATCATCTTGCATGATTGATACCACGTGTAGATGTGATACCACTTGAAAGAATTTTCTAGGATGGAACCACTTGTTGGATTCATCAATAAAAACCATTTCTTGAACATTTTCTATCTTCATGAGTACCACTTATAGGATATCACTTGTGAGTTGATCTAGACATCACTTGTGAATTCTTGATAAAATACTTGAGTCTAGATACTACTTGAAACAAACTAGATATCCATTTGCATTGTGTCTTATGCTTGTACTCTTGTTATTTATCATGAGCTTCTAAGTTGACTTGAACTAAATTGATTTGCCTAAACTTTCAAGTCCGGTTTGAACCCTCTCTAAACTTCTTCACACTCATTAGGAGGTTATCTTATCGAGGCTGTACTTGTCACTTGTTGGCAATCCAAATTAAATCAAGTACTTGGGTTCACTAGCTCATGAATAAATTCATATACTAACCACTAGACCAACTAATCATTCAAGCAATAGTGGTAGGCTATGAATTTAAACATTTCATTTGTTATGCATGATCCTATGAAGCATGTACTATATACACTAATCGCATACTAGTAAGGGATGAAGTGATCATGCACATTACAATGATACCTTTGCTATGTTGGAGTAGAGGATAGTTACATAGTTTCCAATTTATTACTCCAATAGAAATGTGAAGTCCAATTATAAGCTTGGTGAAGACCAATAGATACTGTCAGGTTCATAAACCTAGGGTCCCTAATGGGCCCACTTCCTAACAAAAGCTTAGCCCAGCAGACAACATTATAAACGACATGCAACTCCTGGGGCGGCCTAGATACCTAACGACAGGCTGGAAGAGCAATCCAGTCTCCAACTGGAAGGCCTAGCCAAGGAGGGGGTGACTCTCGCTTCTGACTCTGACCCACTTTTCTAACTGGAAGGCCTGGCCAAGGAGGGGACGATGCTCGCTTCTGACTTTGACCCGCTTTTTCGACCAGAAGGCCTAGCCAAGGAGGGGACGACACTCACTTCTAACTCCGACCCACTTCTCTAACCGGGAATACACCGAACCTCTGCTTATGACTCTTCTCCGACCGGCATGGTCGGAGCCGACTGGGAACGACCGGCTAGGGATGCCCGCTTGGTAAGGACCCAAGAAATTAGGTAGAGCAGATAAGGTAAGGCTCTCAAGTCAACCACAATACCGAGGACCGTACCCTACACACCTACATGACAGTATTGTCAGGCCATGCCAGAAGGGTACTTTGCAACCTTCTAGACATGTTAGAACACGAATTGTGTTGTGAGCACCGACATTTTTCCTATAGTATTGTAGGCGCTGACATTTGCCATACCAGAAGAACACGATGGAGCCTGTCACATGCATCTGGGCGTCGACAGTATTGTGGGCATCGACAAACTATCGTGTACCTAATGGTATGGGCAATAAGACTAGAAAACACATACTCTCTCTCTCTCTCCTAACTTGTAAGGTCGTCCCCTTCACCTATAAAAGGGGATGCGGTCTCTCCTAGATGAACGATTCATTCTGACTCTCTCTCTGCGAGCTTTATACATTCTAAGCACTCGAACAGCTTCATGGCTCTAGAACTCTAAAGCTACATAGAGTATATGTTCTAATACTTAGCGCATGTAGGAGCTCCCATCACTCTCGACCCTTCAGTCTAGAGTCCAATCGGACCTCTAACACCCCCATCTTATTCCCACTCGTTTGTAACCCCACAGCAAACTTCGAGCACTTAGCTCAGGAATAAAGTCACCGACCGACTCAAACTGGAAGTAGGGCACATTGCCTGAACCAGTATAAACCCTGTGTCATTGAGTGCTAGGCCACATCCGATCACAACGTATGGCAAAACTACAAATATTCACTTGTTGGTCACTTTACGCACCGATAGTTGGTGTCGTCCAAGGGGAAGACGTCGTACGTTCACACTTTTAATCATCGGATGGCCCACCTTTCCACCATCTTGATCATAACGGGCTCAAGCGATATGACTCGCTTTGGCTCATTTGAGTTTCCCATGCTCCCACCTATTGGGATGTGGGTTCCTCCCATCTTCAAGCCAACCTAGACCTTCCTCTTTGGAAGATTAGTCTTCATCGCTGACTAGCTCAGTGTGCTTTGCCTTCACGAGGAGGCACTTGTTCCGATGCCTGTCGGAGGAGGAGCGCCCTCTGTCAGCTCTAGGTGACCCGGCGACCTCAATGACGAGACACCTATGCTTTGCTCTGAGCCCACGCTAGGCTCAAACCCCACTATGAGTAATATACATATTGTTCTTTACTCGCTTTTTGATATCTTCCGCTGACTCTCTAGAGGGACCCTATTGTCCCCACTGCAACCACCATGCGACTAGTTCCCCTATGGCCTCGCATCCCTCGTGGACGCATACTCATGGGGGCTCTGAAGGATGCTAATGTCGCCCCCTCTCATATCCAAATTCATGGGGATAGCAGGCTATCCTCCCACCTCTTTCCATGACCTCATGGATGACGAGGTTGAAAGCGACGTCGTGGCACCTAGCCACCCTCTGTACTAGGAGTGCGCTATGGCGAATGCTCTAGGACAACCACCGGTGGTAGCGGAGTCTCTATAGACTCACACCCCTCTAGACCCTCATATAGAGGCCCTTGCGCACGCATAGGAGCACGGCGAGGAGTTACGACAGAGGCGGTAGAGCTAGCCACCACCTGCGTTGTTGTGCTTGGCGTAGCATGCTGTGCCACGCACGCGTAACCCAGCGAGTGAAGCCTAGGGTCGCGCCCACTAGGTCCAGCGCAACATCATGGGTGGGGGGAATGATCCCCCATAGTTCGCTTGGGCTAGACAGAACATCACCGCTGAGGCAATGCTTATGTGTGGCCTTCCAGAGCCTATCAAGCCCTAGGAACAGGCGATCCACCGGAACCTCCAGGCACTAGTGGAAAACAACCACCGTTCAAGAGGTAGAGAGCTCCGCGTCTTGACACTGACTCGTGGCCTCTCTCCCCACCAAGGAAATAGGGGCGCACCAGTCGAATCGCTCCATTCGCTCACCACTATAGTCATCGGGCGTGGAACAGGAGGACGTAGCTGCACCACGGCCTGACCCGGCGCCCGCTCCACATCGACCGCCTATGCGCTAACAGCTCGGGCCAAACCGAGATGCTTGCAGCATCATCAACAATCGGCATCAGGCCTGGTGTGATGATGATGTCCATCAAGGGGCGGTGAGAGCAGGTGGCATGGGCCCCAGTCGAACCATCGAGGGGAGCAGGGAAATGCACCCCAAGCATGGTCGTCGACTGGACGACTAGAGTCCTAGCCCAAACAGCCTAGGACCACGGGCCTTTGGCCATCGCATCCAGAAAGTGCCGTTCCCACAATGCTCTCGACCACCTACCACATCACCAAATACACTAGGGAAATGAATCCCGGTATATGGCTCGAAGACTTCTAGCTCACCTTTCGAGCCGGATGAGTGGATGATGACCACTTCATCATTTAACACTTCCCCATCTACGTTGGGGAGCATGTTCGAGCATGGCTCAAATTCCTCCCACCTGACAGCATCCGTGACTAGGTGAATCTCAAGAGAATCTTCATTGGGAATTTCTAGGGGACGTATGTCTGCCCTAGGAATTTCTAGGACCTCAAGAGCTACCAGTAGGAGCCCAACAAGTCCCTATAGGATTACATCTGTAGGTTCTCAAAATGATGCAACTCCCTTCCTAATGTCGTTGACGTGGACGTCATCAGCGCATTTCTCTCCGAGACAACCTGTGAGTCCTTGATCCACAAGCTCGGCTGTCTGAAGCCCCATACCACCCATGACCTGCTCGACGTCGCCACGAACCATGCCTCTGACGAGGAGGTGGTCGGAGCGGTCTTTAGTGGAGGCTAGGACAAGGGCAAGGCCAAGCGTGAGGACCAAGACAAGGGCCCCTCCACACAAAGGGGCAAAAAGAACAAGAAGGATCGGCGCCAACCGGCCAACTCTGCTTTGGTCGCCGTGGCCGACCGTGCGGGCAAGCAGCCCCATCAGGGCTAGCTCAACCACTTCAACAGGCTCATGGAGAGTCCATACACCAACCACGCCTACCTCATCAAGCACCTCTATAAGGACTGTGAACTCCTCAAGTGCTTTCTATGATAGGGCGGCGGACCAAAAGAAGGAAAATACAGGGATGCAGTAGCCAAGAAAGGTGGCATGCCAGGCAAGGATGGGGATGGTTTCCCTAATCTCGAGGAATGCCTCATGATCTTCAGGGGATCTGATGCCATCTACTCCAAGCGCCAACACAAAGTGTGCTACAGAGAGGCATTTGTCGTCGAAACGGTCGTCCCCTCCTTCCTTAGCTGGTCAGAATCTCCGATCACTTTTGATCAGAGGGACCATACTTCCCACATCGCCAGACCGCGTCACTACCCGCTCATCGTTGACCCCATTATCCATAAGAAGCACCTCACTAAGGTGCTGATGGACGAAGGTGGCGACCTCAACATCCTCTACGTCGACACCCTCGACGCCATGCGCATTCCCTGGTCGAAGCTCCACCTAGTGAGCTCTCCCTTCCACGACGTGATCCCAGGAACGTAGGCATACCCGCTCGGGCAGATCGACCTGCCCGTCATGTTCTGCTCGGAAGTCCTCACCTTCAAGGTGGTGGACTTCCTAGGATCCTACCAAGCCATCTTAGGGCGGCCATGCTACGCCAAGTTCATGGCAATTCCCAACTACACCTACCTTAAGTTGATGATGTTGAGACCGAACGGCGCCATCACTATGGGTAGCACCTTTTTGCATGTCTACACATGCGACCATGAGCATTACGAGCTCGCCACTATCATCATCAACTCAGTCGAGCTCCCTCAGCTCGGAGAATCATCGACCCCAGTAGTCCTAGACTACAACAAGCCAACCTCCTTGACTGCCTTCCACCCGCTCAAGGAAACTAAGGCGGTGGGGATCAACCCCACTGACCCAACCAAGATGGTGCAGATCAGGACCTAGCTCCCGGCCAAATAGGAATGCGAGCTCGCTGATTTTCTATGTGCTAATCACGATGTCTTCGCATGAAAACCTTTTGACATGCTAAGCATACCACAGGAGGTCATCGAGCATGCGTTGTGCCTTGTCCTGAGCTCAAAGCCCGCCAAGCAACGACTACGTCGCTTTGACGATGAGAGGCGCAGGGCCATAGGTGAGGAGATCGCCAAACTCTTGGCAGCTAGGTTCATTAAGGAGGTATACCACTCCGACTGACTTGCCAATCCTATTCTTGTTAAAAAGAAGACCTAGAAATGGAGAATGTGTGTTGATTATACTTGCCTCAACAAGGCGTGTCCAAAGGACCATTTTCCTTTACCACACATAGACCAGATAGTCGACTCCACCTTAGGATACGAAATCCTCTCCTCTATGGATGCCTACTCAGACTACCACCAGATCATGATGAAAGAGTCTAACTATCTCGCAACTTCATTCATCACCCCGTGTGGTTCATATTGCTATGTAACCATGCCTTTCCATCTAAAGAACGTCGGCGCCACCTATCAACGGTGCATGCAGTAATGCTTCATCGACCAAATCGACCCGCTCAACCAGCCCGACCAAGTCGAGTGGCCAAAACCAACAATCGTCGTCTATGTTGATGACATAGTGGTCAAAATGGCTCAAACTTATGACCTGGTCGCAAACTTGGCCGCAACGTTCGCAAATATCCAAAGGTTCAACATCAAATTGAATCCCGAAAAATGTGTTTTTGAGGTTCCAAAGGGGAAGCTGCTTGGATACATCATGTCCAAACACGGTATCGAGGCCAACCCCAAAAAAATCATGGCCATCTCCAACATGGGCCCTATATGCAATGTCAAGGGTGGACAAAGGCTAACCAGTTGTTTGGACGCCCTGAGCCGGTTCATCTCCCGGCCAGGCGAGCGGGGGATGCCTCTCTACAAGCCCCTCAAAAAGACAGATGCATTCGTCTAGACTGAGGAAGAACAGTAGGCTTTGGAAAGCCTCAAAATGTCACTGACATCGGCCCCAACCCTCATCGCCCCCAAATAGAGAGAACCCCTCCTCCTCTATATCACGGTAAGCAACCATGTGGTGAGCACCACCCTAGTCATCAAAAAAGAGGAGCCAAGACACCACCTAAAGGTCCAACGACCCGTATACTTCATCGGTGAGGTACTCACCAATGCCAAGGTTCGGTAACCCTAGGTGCAGAAACTTCTATACGCTGTGCTAATGGCGACCCGAAAGCTCCTGCACTACTTCACCGACCACAAAGTCATGGTCGTCACTTCATTCCTGCTGGGAGACATTGTTTGCAACCATGACGCCGTGGGACAGATCTCTAAGTGCGCACTCAAACTAATGGGCCATGACATCAGGTATATTCCTCGGCCCGCTATTAAGTACATTGTCGCCGAATGGATGGAGATCCAGCTCCTGACACTAGACGTCACCCACGAGTACTGGATGATGTACTTCGACGGGTCAGTGATGGCGCCTAGCTCAGGGGCTAGAGTGGTTCTGATCTCCCTAGATGGGAGTAGGCTCCACAATGTGATCCATCTCCACTTTTTGGCCTCAAACAATGCCATGGAATATGAGGCCCTCATCAACGGACTATGCATCGCCATCAAGCTCGACGCTACACGGTTTACGTCCGTGGTGACTCAGAGTTGGTCGTCGACCAAGTCATGAAGGAGTCCTCTTGCAAAAGATTCCTCATGGCAGCATACTGCCAAGAGGTGCACAAGCTCGAGGACAAATTCTAGGGGATCGAACTACATCATGTCCCCCGAAAGGACAATGATGTCGCTGATTTCTCACAAAATTGGCTGCCAGGCGAGTTCCGTCTCTAGATAGGGTCTTCATCAACGACCTTCATGAGCCGTCTACCCGCTTCCTAGAAGGTCTGATCTAGACACACCCTAATGCCAACCTAGCGTTCGGGGGCTCCGACCTCGGTGCCTCCGTGACAACATCGCCCACCGACGTCTCTGTGGTAGCACTTGATCAAGCCGTCTGGCGAGCACCGCTACTCGCCTACCTCCTCGAGGAGATTCTCCCACCCAAAAGGACTGAAGCATGATGGATCACTCGACACGCCAAGATGTTCGTCACATTCGGTAATGAACTTTACAATCAAAGTCCGTCAGGAATACTTATGAAGTGCATCCCTACTGACCAAGGGAAACAACTCCTCCTCGAGGTCTATGCCGGAATCTGTGGACATCATGTAGCCCCAAGGTCGCTGGTCGAAAAAGCCTTTTGACAAGGTTTTTACTGGCCCATAGCACTGTAAGAGGTAGAGGAGGTTGTCCGTAGGTGTGAGGGATGCCAGTTCTATGCTCGGCAAACTCATTTGTCGGCGCAGGAGCTTCAAACCATCCCCATCACCTGGCCATTCATGGTTTTGGGCCTCGACATGGTAGGACCCCTAAAGAAGGGCCCATGCGGCTTCACTCACCTACTCGTAGTGGTGGACAAATTCACCAAGTGGATAGAGGCAAAGCCCATCACCAACATTCGCTCAGAAGAGGCAGTCAAGTTCTTCCTTGACATCATCTACCGTTTTGGTATTCCTAACTGCATCATCACTGACCATGGAACTAACTTCACCAGGAAGTAGTTCCTGGACTTCTATGATGGATATGGCATCAGGATCGACTAGGCCTTAGTCGGACATCCATGTACTAATGGTTAGGTCGAGCGGGTCAATGGCATGGTCCTCCATGGACTCAAGCCACGCATCTTCGACCGACTCAATAAGTACGTTGGGTGATGGGTTGTAGAGGTCCCAGCGATCCTCTAGAGCCTGAGAATGACCCTAAACTGATCCACAGGGTTCACACCCTTCTTCCAAGCCTACGGAGCTGAAGCAGTGTTGCCCTCTGACCTTGATCATGGCACCCAAAGAGTGAAGGCCTTCGACCGAGACCGAACCATAGAGGCTTAGCAGGACATGGTTGACCGGCTCGAGGAGGCTCGCGAGATGACCGTCATCCACTCCACTCGCTACCAGCAAACTCTCCATAGGTACCATGAAAGAAAAATCAAAGGAAGGATCCTCGAGGTCGGAGACCTCGTGCTTCAAAGAACCCAATCAACCAAATAGAAACATAAACTCTCTCCACCATGGAAAGGTCCCTATATGGTGACCGAGGTGATCCGACCCGGCGCCTACCGACTGAAGGACGACAACAACAACGTGCTCACCAACACATGGAACATCGAACAGTTACGTCGTTTCTTACCCTAAAACTCGGTCTTACCGCTTTCTTTCATTCAACGTTTGCTCCTACAAGCACCCCAGCCTGGGCACTCTTAGCCTAGGTCACTCGGGGGCTCTATGAGGGTGCGATACCACCTCTCTTTTTTACTATCATATAGTAAATACTTTTTACCCGAATTAAAGAGTAGTCCGTTCCTTTAATTACCCTACGTAAAATTGTTTTAAACTCCCAACTGATCACACCCCGCCATGACCTATGGTTACAAGAAGCTGAGCCTCACGGACCACGCTCGGGTTCTTAAAGTTGTAGCCTACGGGTCAAACAGGTAGGTGCAAAAAAGAAAGGATAAAAAACAAAGCTATGCTAGGATAAAAACAAAGAACGGATGGGACATGCTTCCCCTTATGAGTGATTCCATCACAAAATGAAACTAAAGTATTCATGAATACAAATAATTATTCACACGGGGGCTTCCCCATGAACTTATCTTTTACATTTACTAATTATTTCTACTCTAAATTCTATTGTGGCCGCCCGGTGCCATTGGCTGACGGCACGGTCGACGAGGATAAGGGCTGCTCGCTTACCGATGGAACGACGTTTGGCTCGGTCGGAGGCGGGACGATGCTCATTTCTGACCTAGTCTACACTACATCTGCAGGCTAGATGATGTCTTCTTGGCGCACGCCTTCAACCATGCTCGAATGGCGAGCCTCCATCACACACTGCGCGGAGACTTGCTCGACAACCATCTGTGCGTATGGCACCAAGCTCTCCCCGAGCGCATGGATGGCATCTGTGCTCCTGTCATCGACTTATCCTCTGCAGATGGCGGTGAAGTCTAGGTCCAGGTGGTGCATCGCCACTGAGGTCAGCACCCCGACGTCCTGTAGAACATCCTGTCAAAAATTAGCACCTAAACCTCATTCGGAACCTCCGCCAGCTGGACGACGGTCGTGCTGGTGCTCGGTGCCGACTCGAACACCTCAGAAACGACCACCTAGGCGATGTTGTGGATCTGGTCGAGCTCCCCCTTGAGAGCACGTCACTCTTCGAGGGACTTGGCTAGTGCCTCCACACTCCGACCGATCGCCGCCTTGGCTGTCTCCAGCTCCCGCTCTAGAGAACCAATTTTTTTGCCCAGTTATGAAAAAAGGACGACAAGCTCAGAAGCAAGGGAAAGAAAAAACCAAGACATCAACCAAATGGTGGAACAGATACATAATGAGGTGGGTGACCTTCTCGAGCAGTCGGGCGTTCGACTCCTCCACTCCTATTTATACTAAAAAGTAGAAATTGAATTAGACCTGCTTATTTTGACTATGCTTTTACTTTATTTGTGCAGCTTATCGGAGAAACGCTTCTGAGAGAAGTTGTACCAAACATGGCCTTTATGTGATATCATGAATATATCATTTGTCTTTAAACTTTTGATCTTATTAGTTGCTTCGATTTTTTTTAATTTACGTGTTAAGTTGAAACAATATTTCCTATTATACCTTTTATCTAAAGTTTTATTTGGTATTTTATTAAAAATATATTCTTGATTGTGGTTGCGCTCTTCTACCATAGTTGTTTCAACTTGCACCACAACATTCAGGATGTTGAATTTGCTAGAAAAAATGTGTAGTAGTAATGTTTTACAAAACGTAGAGTTATTAACAATAAATTACCAATATTTATGTAACAACTTGTTTCATCAATATGTATAGACTTATCTAAAATAATAACTTGAAAATTTACTGTTGTATAGTATTGATATAATCTAAATTGAATTATTGGTGTCATTGGTTCGTGGTTTATTAAGAAAATATTTTTTATGATGGATAAACTATTGAATAAGTGCAGAGTACTTATTCTAATGTATACATGTTTACTTGGTCTATGTTGGTACATAGCATTTACGCTTACATTTAATTTAGTAGTGGTAAAATTGTTTAATTTAAAGATATATATATATATATATATATATATATATATATATATATATATATATATATATATATATATATATATATATAGTGTACTTTTAAGTTATAAGACTATTTTTTGTAATAACTTATATTACTATTTAGATTTAGATCTGTGTTAGTTTACTTTTATAATGGTGGAGGGGGCAATTTAAATACAAACTGAATGAGTTACTTCATATCACCTTTTATGTAGGTAACTCAAAGCATTAGGAGGTTACTTTGCATTATCTTTCATAATGGTAGAGTGGACAACTTAGATATAAATTTAGGATAAGGCAAGAAACCTCTCTTAGAGATAAGGCAAGCCGGGATTACACGATTATAATCTACTGTATCTAGAGATATCCTAATATACTATAATAGTGATGTTGTTTAATCTATTGCAGCATACATTCTCGATTCCTTAGAATCTCGTTTTCTCAATCCCCTTTATTACCAAATGAAGAAAAGGAGATATGGTAATCAGTGAAATTGCTCTTATAAGTGGTTACCCATACGCCCCACACGTAGGTGAAAATCATTTTTCTTGAAAACTCTAATTTTACTCGTATCAATAGACCCCAACCCTTTTATCGAATGAGTTGGGCAAGACACATTGTCTTTGCCCTAATTTTCTGGCCAATATGATACTGCAGATTGTTGATGTCGACTTTCCACGATACCGCAAAGTCCGATAGAGAAAAAACGTAGCATACCACAGAGTAAAAACACAAAAAATAGCTCGTATTTAGTCTTGCTTGGATCCATGAGACTAACAACTAGTCATGTTAGTTTATATTTGTGGACTACTAGACTAACAACTAGTCCATAATAACTGATGAATTAACCATTAGTTTGTTTATTTGGATCTTTTAGAGTTTAAAATTAATCAAATGACTGTTAGTCCTCAGATCAAATAGAGCCATACCCACGTGCCGTGTGAGCCTCGAACAAGGCCCCCGAGTCGCCTTCCCAGGCCTAATCCCGGCCCAAGTATCCACGCTATACGGGCCCCGCACGAGGTCCTTGTGCAGTCGTGTTGTCCAGACTCCCAGGGAAGCGTGTCCAAGCCTGCCATGCTTTTGCTTTCCACCCGAAAATGGTAGAAACAGAACATACCGAGTAAGCCTGAGTAAAATACCCGATACCCATTACCCGTACCCGAATTACCTGAACCCGGACCCGAACCCGAGGTACCCGATCCCAAATTCGGATAGCGATTTTGATTACCCGAAATTAGTTTGGGTAATTCGGGTAATATCACCCGGTACCCAAACTACCCGAACTATCCAAATATTTATTTTTGTCTTTGTATTTATGATGTGTTGTTAGCTGAACCATTTAACTTATCACTTTATTAGAATATAATTCTCTCTATTTGAATGAGTGACTATAATATATTATTCTCTACAAATTGCTATTGAAATTCTATACAAATTGCTGCTGAAATTATGTATAGATCGCTACTGAAATTTAGTGTAGTTTGTTGTTTTCTGTAAATTTGGGTATATCGGGTAATACCCGAACCCGAACCCGAATTATCGGGTACCCGAATTTGCGGGTAGTGTTTTTTCAGGGGTAATATCGGGTAGCAATTTTCATTACCCGAATTTTGAATTACCCAAATTACCCGACCCGAAAAAATCGCTGAATACCGAGAAGTGAGAAGTGATAGAAAATGTACCAGTACGAGACAGAATGAGATCGTCCTATCTCATTTTTGTTTCGGTGGATGCAGGGGCGGAGCTAAGGCTATGTTTAGTTCCCTCCCAAAATGCCAAATTTTTCAAGATTTTTCGTCACATCGAATCTTTGGACGCATGCATGAAGCATTAAATATAAATAAAAAATAAAACTAATTACACAGTTTAGACGAAATCCACGAGACGAATCTTTTAAGCCTAATTAGACTATAATTGGACACTAATTATCAAATAACAACGAAAACGCTACAGTAGCGTTTTGCCAAATTTTTCGGCAACCAAACTGGCCCTAAGACTGTCTTAAAGGTGTCCTTTATGCTGTTCTAGCGGCATTGATGCTAAAACGTTTGAATTTAGCTTCCCAAATACACCTTCGCTTATATTGAAATTTAACTTAGGCTAATACTTATGTTGAAATATTATGAAAGAAAAATATCGTTTTATGACTGAAAAGCAGTGCTGAATAAGCTTAAGTGAACAGTTATTAGTCTAGCTGAAAATACATGTCCTGCTAAAGCATATTTATTGGCTGTGCTGCACCATGGGCAACACTTGCCCTGGCTCCGCCAGACCACCCTGTGGATGGATTTATCTTTGTGTGTTTTTTATTTGGTTTGGTTGATGCCGCAAGTGCGCCCACGACAAAGGATCCTGCCCCTACCACGAGCTCGGTTGAGAGCGCATGAGCCTACCCCGGATGTTAGCTCATCCACTTTTTAAGTCTATAAACTTTTTTTAAAGCGATGCATCTCTAGTTCATACTCCTTCACGGTGTCGCTGCGTGCATGGTGGGAGCGAAACGGCCGAGCAAGTAGCCTAGCCACTCGACGCGCGCCACGGCTCTACCCACCCCCATGCTATCGCTGCTCGCGCTCGCCACCCTTTTTTTTGCTGCTCCGCGCCAGGTGCCGCGCAGCAGCAGACCACCAACGTCACCTCGGGGACCTCCCTGCAGGCGGCCGCGGGTGCCGGCTGGCCGTCCCCGTCGGGCCGCTTCGCTTTCGGCTTCTACGCCACGGACGGGGGCCTCGCCGTGGGCGTCTGGCTCGCCACCACCCCCAACATCACCGTCACGTGGACGGCCAACCGCAACGACACGCCGTCCATGGGCGGCGCGCTCTGGCTCACCTACGACGGCCGCCTCGTCTGGACGGGCCCTGCCGACGGCCAGGACCGGAACCTCGCAGTGCCGCCCCGGCCGGCCGCCGCCGCCGCCATGCGCGACGACGGTAGCTTCATGCTCTACGACGCCAACAGGACCATGGTCTGGTCGACCTTCGCCGCGCCCACCGATACCCTGCTCCTAGGCCAGGACCTCGTCCCAGGCGCGCAGCTCTTCTCCAGCGTCTCGCTCACCGACAGAGCCACGGGGAGGTACCGCCTCACCAACCAGCTCAACGACGGTAACCTCGTCCTATACCCGGTCCAGACGGAGAACACCGCAAACTCCGCGTACTGGGCCACCGGCACGTTCCAGATCGGCTTCCCGCTCACGCTGCGCCTCGACGCCACCGGCGTGCTCTACGTCACCGGCAACAACGGCAACTACACCAAGAACCTGACGCGGCCTGGCACCGCGCGGTCTCCAGGCGAGACGGACGTCTTCTACCGCGTCACGCTCGACCCCGACGGGGTCCTCCCCCTGTACCGCCACGCCGTCGCGTCGGGGGGCGCGTGGACGACCAGCGTCCAGTGGATCGGGCCAGACGACCGGTGCCACGTCAAGGGCGCGTGCGGGCTCAACAGCTACTGCGGGCTCACGTGGCTGCACTACCTCCACGACGAGCTGGACAGCCGCGTGGGCTGGCGAAGCTGCTGCTGCCGGAGCAGACGCGGATGTTCACGGGGGTGCGCGGGTACCTGGCCCCGGAGTGGTACCGCGGCATTGGGCCGCTGACGGTGAAGGCGGACGTGTACAGCTACGATGTGGTGCTGCTGGAGATCGTGACGTGCCGGCGGAGCATGGAGCTGGAGGAGGCCGGCGAGGAGCGGACGCTCATGGAGTGCGCGCACGAGTGGCTGGTGCGCGGCGAGGTGTGGCGGGTGGTGGGCGGCGACGAGGCCGTGGACGCCACGGAGGTGGAGCGGGCGGTTAAGGTGGCACTGTGGTGCGTGCAAGAACACGACGTACGCCGCCGCGGCCTCGTCGAGTCCAAGGGTGCCGCCAGCGCGAGGCCCAGGAACACGCCGCCGCGGACGCTCATGGAGTGCGCGCACGAGTGGCTGGGCTGCTTGCTCGGCCGTTTCGTTCCCGCCATGCATGCATACAGCGACACCGTGGACCGCCACGTCAGAATAAAAAGATAAATGAAGGAGTATGGACTAGAGATACATCACTTCAAAAGTTTATGGAACTAAAAAGTCACTTTCGTAGTTGATGGACCTAAGTGAAACATGAGTAAAAGTTAATGTACCAACGATGCATTTAACTCTAAGAAAAACCATTCAGTACAACAAAGAAGGCAGGCTACAAAAATTGAAAGACACAGGAACGAAGTAAAACGTCTTGTAATTTAGAACTAATAGTATCATTTAGTTATATTTTTTATTTCGAAATTTACCTTTTGGAAGGGTAAGCACGCTGCAGACATGCTTCTACTAGGAGTAGTTGAGTGTCGTCCTTGTTTTTCCGTTAGGCCTCCTTTAGATTGTAAATTTTTGTAATCCGGACACTGTAGCATGTTTCGTTTGTATTTGATAAATTTTGTTCGATCATGGACTAACTAGGCTCAAAAGATTCGTCTCGTGATTTACAACCAAACTGTACAATTAGTTATTTTTTTTACTTACATTTAATGCTCTATACATGTATCAAAAATTGATGTGATGGAGAGAGAGTGAAAAAACTTGGAATTTTGATGCGATCTAAACAAGGCCTTAGTTATTATCCCGTGACGTGACGTCCCGGAACGCAGATGCTGACTTGCTGAGACGCATGGATCACGCGTTGTGCATTCACGCGGCTCTCATCTCATCTGCGATCACATTAACAGCCAGAGCCAGCGGAGAGCCGTAAATGGAGCGAGCACTCCATCTGCCCTCGTCTCTGCCAGCCTGCAGAACGCGATGCCCGCCTGACGACTGACGGCACGAGCACATGTGCACGGACGCCGAGGAATACGGAATTCGGCGGTAGGTGGCGCAGTCCTCCCAGCCCTCTCTCCGTCACATCAAATCTTTGACACATGCATGGAGTATTAAATGTAGATAAAAAAATAACTAATTACATAGTTTGATTGTAAATTACGAGACGAATCTTTTGAGCCTAGTTACACCATGATTGGACAATAATTATCAAATATAAACGAAAATACTATAATATCAAATACTGATTCCTAACTCCAATCTATACATGCCTAGAGCTAGAAGTGGCAGCCGGCTGTGCCTCAGCTCCTGCAGCCTGCGCGTACTACTCCCCGCCACTAGCAAGTGGGCCCACGTATAGTGCAGGTGGTCGCGGACCGCACAAGCGGACGCCTCTCTGAGCCTGGCGCGGTGGCGCCGATTCCTATATAACCCGCGCTGTTGAGATGCGGTAAAAGTGAAAGAAGAGCCCGATCCGCTCCTCCACGCCAAACCCGGTAAGGCAGCCGCCGCTTCCCGAATGACCGCCTCCTCGCCTCAGCCGCCGCCGCCGGCGGCCGCAGCAGCGTCGCCCGGGGCGGCTTCCCCGTCCGAGGAGCGCCGCGCAGGCGGAGGCGGCCGGCCCCCGGTCCCGCCCTACGTCAAGGCGGCAGCGGGGTCCCTGGGCGGCGTCATGGAGGCGTGCTGCCTGCAGCCCATCGACGTCGTCAAGACGCGGCTGCAACTCGACCGCACGGGGGCCTACAGGGGCATCGCGCACTGCGGCGCCACCGTGGCCCGCGCCGAGGGCGTGCGCGCGCTCTGGAAGGGGCTCACGCCCTTCGCCACGCACCTCACCCTCAAGTACGCGCTGCGCCTCGGCTCCAACGCCGTGCTGCAGTCCGCGTTCAAGGACCCCACCACGGGCAAGGTCTCCGCGCACGGCCGCCTCGCCTCCGGCTTCGGCGCTGGCGTCATCGAGGCGCTCCTCATCGTCACCCCCTTCGAGGTAAGATTGAACATCCCTATGTTCCTCAGTCGCTCTTTGAACTCTCTTTTACCCTGGCATCACTGCTGTGCATCCTATAGCCAACTTACACTGCTCGCACAAGAACGGTTTGCCGTTTAGACACAAATCGTTTATACTACACTAGATGCTTCCTGTTGAATAAACTACTTGCTTCCTTTTATCTGAAAAAAAAATACCAACGTGAGAGAGCTTACGTTCAGATTACCGATGTAAAAGCGGCATCTTTACTGTATAGAAGAAGAATGGTTATAATTGTTTATTCTTGTCTCTTAGTGGTGCTGGATGCATTTGTGCCAGCTTGGGATTAAAGAAATGACAGCTACGTACTTTGCAGCCAATTTGAAGTTTGCTAGAACCGCGACTAAGGCAGTGATTGAGCAATTGGGGAATACTGTATGTTAAAACCCTGATGCAGTCAAACACATTTGGCCAAGAAGTTGCTGTCAATCACCTGTTTCTCCTTCAGTGTTAACTTGATTATGACTGAGGTTGAAGTAATTCTTATCATAGCCATGCTGTCCGTTTGTTCAATGGAAACACTTTTTTTTTAATTATTACCTCTCTGGCCCTTGCTAACATACACCATAGTTTTGCTTAACATGACGAAAGCAGGGTCATCTATCTATGTAAGGAAAACAAAGGCTAGATACAAAGGGGACCAATGGGATAGTACTAGGATCGCAATTTTGTATGCTTCAGTCTGAACTAACATGCTCTGTTCTAGTCATGGATCAGGAGCTTAATAACAAACTTCACAACTGCATTTTGCCATTTTGAATACCAGTTTGGAGCTTACTGTTTAGTTCTTATGTTGTCCCAAGCGGGCATAGGTAATGTCCAGCTTGTCCCTCTTCACAGTGATACTTTATCGTGACATGGAATGATTAAGGAGTACCTACTAATTAGAGATTTCTGGAAAAATGCATTATATTTCTTTGTTATAAAATTGATCTCACTTATTGTTGATTGGATGTACGATGTTCTGTGAAACATTTACACCAGTGCCATCTGGAAATGGAATCACCCCAAGCCAAACGAGCATTGTGTGCATTTCCATATTCTTTGAGGTAAGGTCAGGATCTAGAACCAGTAATATGCTTACAGTTTGCATAAACTTCAGCAGCTTTTCGTGTGTTTTGTTGTCCCACTTGTGGGAGGCAAGCAATTTTCATTTTTGTGAGTGACATTCTGCTTGATACAGAATTGCGAGAATTTTGTAACATGTATTCTTTGTCATGGATGCAGGTGGTAAAGATTAGATTGCAACAACAAAAAGGGCTAAGCCCAGACTTGCTTAGATATAAAGGTCCCATACACTGCGCAAGAACTATAGTTCGAGAGGAAGGCATATTTGGTCTTTGGTCTGGAGCATTACCAACTGTCATGCGCAATGGTACAAATCAAGCGGCAATGTTCTCAGCCAAGAACACATTCGATATTGTTCTATGGAAGAAGCATGAAGGGGACGGGAAGGTGCTCCTGCCATGGCAGTCCATGATCTCTGGGTTCCTTGCAGGAACCGCAGGCCCTGTCTGCACAGGACCCTTCGATGTTGTGAAAACTAGGTTGATGGCTCAAGGGCGAACTGGTGACATCAAGTACAAAGGCATGGTCCATGCCATACGAACAATATATACCGAAGAGGGGTTGCGAGCCCTGTGGAAAGGCTTGCTTCCCCGGCTCATGAGGATTCCACCTGGACAGGCTATAATGTGGGCAGTGGCTGATCAGGTGATGGGCCTCTATGAGCGAACTTATCTGCAGCCAGTTCAAATTTGACCATCCTACTTCAGTGCTGCACTGAAATTTTTTGGTTGGTTCTCATGATTTTGAATCGGTGGTTAGACGTGGAAGCCGTCCATTAAGTGTAAACTGTTCCAGTGCCTGGATATTCATTTGCTCATTGCCTAAGTTTCCAAATTTGCATAGGTTGGTTGGTTTGCACCTGATATGTTGCCATTGATGGAGGCAATGAACTCTTGTACTATTTTGTTGTCGATAATGATGAAACTCCATTTTTGGACCGAGATAGAATATTTCCGTTCTGGTGGCTATTATGGTTGTTAAACTGCATCAGCATTAGTGACTTAGTGTGTATGATGGTGATTGAATCTATGTTCATCTGAAAAGCTGAAGGTCCTTTTATGCCCGGCCGGGCCATAGATATAATTTGTACCTGGGCCAGAAGTGATAGTGCAGCCCATGACAAAATTCGAAGGGTGGCCTTTCTCGTACACTGTTCGTCCTGCTACTTGTGCAATTGTTTTTCCAGTACCAACCTCTTTTTTCAATCAAGAGAATAAAAAAAAGGTACCAGGCTGTAGATGAATACGGCCCTTTGGAACATAGGATTTTCAGATGAATCATGTAACCCTTTGGAACATAGGATTTCACAGGAATCATATAGTGATTCTGTATGAATCGGTTAAAATCACAAGAAAAACTCAAGATTCAAGAAAATTTTATAGAAATCGGTTCGTTTTCACAGAAAAAAAACACAAGATTCAGCAAAAAATTCCTGCATTTCAAAGGGAGCTAAACCTTCAAGTGTTAAGTGTAGATGGACGGCATAAGTTCGTTCGTTGTTGCAGTTGATATAGCACCATGTTAAAAAGTACAGGTAACCTGATCTTAACCTGCTCATGATCTCACTTGGGGAGGACAGGAGGTACTGACTGACCTCCAAATTCGAGACAAGATCCTGTCGGCAACATTGCATTCGTGCACGGCGCGCCCAGCCTTGCAGCGCAGCCGCTTGGCTCGTAGCGCAGGGCAGCGCACCACTTGACCTGAACTCAGTATCTCTTCACCTGCTCGATGGCTACCACAGGGCATCCAATTCCGAGCATTGAGCCTGCGACGCAGTGGCCTTCTTTTACCTGCGTACTCTGACGAAAAGCTGCGAGGATCCGGTTCTCCTACGATCGACCGAGCATCCGCCTTCGTCGCCACAAACACTGCACCCACCGAAAAGGCCACTGCACGGCCCGCGGTCGCCGGGCCGCTGGCCGCTTTCCTGCCGCCGGTTGCTGTCTCCGTGCAATTCCGTTTCTGAGACGCCCCTCCGCCCATGTGTGCCCGTTCCTTTTTCTCGCCGGCCATTGCGTCCGCGTGATCGCAGCCAGCACGTTTGGAACAGGACGGGTTCACATGTTCTCCCTGCGTGACTGCGTGCGTCTCGCGATGTTTCACGTGAAATTGTTGTGTTCTGGACGGGTCATCATCGCCAGGTTTTTGCAATGTGATGGTGAGTAGCGCCAGGTTTTGCAGGTCGTGTGAGAAACTATGGGCGAGCTCGTGCCAAAATTTGTTAAAAAAAACGTAGGGACCAGTGCTCTGGCAGCACAGACAAGATAGAGGAAGGATTTGCTGCCTATCTGGAACAGCCTCTACGCCGCTGTTCTCGTCAGCGCCATACGCCCATACGCTTCCAAGCGAGCTGAGTAGATGCATGGATATGCGGCCGCCTTTTTCGTGGCCACCCTAGCATCTCGAGTTGTGCTTCTTTACTCTTTATTACTTCATCCGTCCAAATTCTCGTTTTATTAGAAGTCAACTTTTATAAACTTTGATCAATTATAAATAAAAGAATATTATTATTTATAATACATAATTATTATCGTTAGATAGATCGTTGAATATATTTTCATAATAAACTTATTTAGAGATATAAATGTTACATATATTTTATATAAACTTAGTTAAAATTGAGAAATTTTGACCGGCACGTATGACACGTTTTTTTAGTCGGAAGGAGTAGCTCTCAATGCCACAGTGGCCGCAAGAGGTTGGCCCTCCCTCACATGGGACATAGATACTACATTATGTGGTTGCACAGTGACCACGCACTGCATGCAGGCTATGAAATCGACAGTCTAGGACTCTAGGTCGAGGCAGATGGAAAACAAGGGGAGTCGATGGCATTGGACAGTCGATGCGCGCGTCTCAAAACATATAGAGAAAATTTGCTCATTGCCATCACAAATTATAGTGCTTTCCTAGTTGTCATAAAAAATTAGAGCTTATCTTATCGGGCATCAATTTGTGTTTTTTTGTTTCCTCAACTGCCATTACTGTGAACAAGAGCCCCATTCTGTTAGCAATCTGTTAGATTGGATGGGAAAGACAGTTTTACCCCTTCAAAAAATTTGTCCAAGAAATCCTTGGATGCCATTGATGTCCAGAGCCATATACCATAATATATCAGATAAAATGATATAAACATAGATATGACAACAACATAAATGTTATAGGAACATGACAAACGACATTAAAGCAACATATTTTGAACATAGTTAACATGACATTAGGCATACACTATATAGATGTTCATTGGTTCACCAAGCAAAGTAGCAGTTCATTGGTTTACAGACCAAGCAAAAGAGCAAGTTCAACCAGCCATCATTGTCCATGTAATTCGCAACTAGGCTCATTCTCGGTAAGCAAAATAAGCAGTCATAAGTTTGCATAGCAAGGAAAATAAGGCAGCTGCACTACTTAACATCACATGATATGCATGAACTACGAATTAAGATCTCGAAGTTTCCTCTTGCTTCTAGTGTGTATAGCAGGGCTTTGGTTTAGTGGAGTCTTGCTTCTAGTCGCCATAGCTAGACTATCTGGTGGCACTGGAACCATCTTTTTCTTCTTCTTCTTCACTTATGCTTTGGCCTTTCTTTTATCCTTTTTCTGTTTTGTAGGCGTGGATGTGGAAGGTGGTGGTGTTGTTTCACCTAAAGACATGAAAGGGTACTCAATTCGTAGTTCATGCCTTGTGTTCTGAAAGGGCTTGGCTTAATGATATTCTGTATTACTAAAAGTACAGTGCAATTACTGTATGAATGATTTAGTGATAATTCTGTATAGAGGCATACCTAGAAGGAACTGCATTGTTTTAGGTCCTGCTTGAACTAGGACAATACTACTATCACACGATGGTTCAATTGTCTTCTTCCTCCTCTTCGATCCCCCCTGCATTTCATGAATCACATCCAATATTAAAAGGCGGCAATATGAAATTAATAACAAGTGGCAAAAAAATTAAAGATGAGCAATGCCAGCATGCTTACTTCTCAGCTAGCATGGCTGCTATATCATCAGGGTCACCATACTTGCAGTTATACCACCAGTGGACATATCCCTTGCAGATAGGGCACTGATGTGACCCTTTCTTCTTTTGTCGTGCTGCTACCACCCTCAGTACATCCTTTCATCTCTCTTTCTGCCTTCTACCAGTCGTAGGTTTTAGAAGCGGTGGCTCCATAAAGAAACCATGGTCAGATTTTGGCCACTGAGACTTGTCTGGCATGGCAGGTATAAGGGCCTCATATGCTGCTCTAAATTTCTCAACAGAATAATACATGTCAACATGTTTCTCCAATTGATCCGGAAGAGATGTGATGAATTTAATAGCGTGTTTACAAGGAATCCCCGAGACTTCCCATTTCCTGCATGTACATGTTCTTGCTTCTAGGTTGACAACACATTTGAAGCCACTGCCACCCTTCACAGATACCTCTGCTATGGTATCCCCACATCTCTGTACATCCATATCCAAGTTCCTGCTTTGCTTCTTCAACATCTTGATGATGTGTGGTAGAATGATCCTTTGAATCTTTCTTGAGATTGTTCTCCTAACATCCCACTTATCCATAACAAGTTGCCTGATCTTGTCCATAAGGTCATCCAAATTCAGACCTTTGGACTTCTTGATCCAATTGTTGAAGCACTATGCTAAATTGTTGGTCACATAGTCGACTTTGCAATGTGTCCAAAACTGACTTCTTGTCCATATCTTAGTATGCCATTGCCTTATATAAGCCATTACCTCTGGTTTAGCATCTTTCATTGCTTTCCCATGCTTCTAAAAAAAGTAGGGGCTCCATGAATATGCTGCGGGCTAAAGATGGTCCTCAAATATCTTCCTGTTGTACCTTTTTTTTGAAGTTTGACACCAAACGCACCATGCACTCTCTATGTTCTGCATTTGGGAAGACTTCCTTCACTCCTGCCATCACTCCTTGACCAGCATCTGTACATATAGCTAAGCCTGTAGGAGCTCCAATGGCATCTCTAAGCCTTTGCATAAACCAAATCCAATTTTCATTTGTTTCTGAGTCATTTGTTTCTGAGTCTATCACTCTAACAGCAATTGGATACATCCAATTGTGCTCATCAACAGCTATTGCACATGCTAGCTGTCCCCTAAACTTTCCTGTCAAAAAGGTGCTATCTATGGCCAAGTATGGTCTGCATCCTTTTAGAAAACCATCTACACATGGTTTCATAGCAAAGAAGAACCTATTAAATCTGATTTGATCAGCAATTTTGTGGTGATCTATGACTACAAAACTTCCAGGGCTGCACCTTTCAACCTCTGCCTTAAACCTATATAGGTTGTCAAAGCTACTGTCCCAACTACCAAATAGTTGTTTATCAGCTAGCTTCATACCATCATACACTCTTTGGTAATGTGTATCTACCTTGTGCTTATCCTTTATCCGCCTCACCAATTCTTTAGCTCCCACGATTCCATCTTCCACGAGCCAATCCTTGACTTGTTCACACACCCAGAATTTGGTTGCATTCCTCGCTACTTTACTCCTCCTTGAACTGGAACAGGAATGTTTATGTGGGTTCCTCGTCTCCTGCATATATATTTCAACAAATTGAACAAATATTCTTAGGGGGCAGCTAAATAAAGCACTCATCCTTTAACAATATACCCAGAATTTTGCAAAATAAAGAATCTAATTGGACAAATGTTACCTTCATTGTAATGTTGCCCTTCATTGTACGAGCATGTAATCTCCATCTACATCCTTCATCTTTCTTCCTTAAACAATATACCCTCACTCTCCCTAGATCACTCTTTTCGATGTTAAACTCAAATTCATATTTAATAGCATTCTGAGAAAGTGCTAACCTAAACTCACGCATGTTGGGATATATGCTGCCTACACACATTGGAGGATTATTTTTGTCATAAGCTAAAACTGATGTAGGTGGTAGAGGATCTTTTCTGAAAGGACCTAGGATGTCGCCTAGAGGGGGGGTGAATAGGCGTTTCTAGAAAATCAACACCTTTAAAAGCGGAAACGATTAGTAATAGGAGTTTCCAAAATGGAAACTCCAAATCAAAGTAATACAACCCCTCACAAGTTAGCCACAAAGTATATAAAAGATACTAGATAAACCTAGGGAGCCAAACAACGGCAACCAAAGAGTTAAATCAAAATGCACTAGTCAGTTAATGTCGGAAGTCCCGACAGTTTGGGTCAGAACTTCCGACGTGTCAGAAGTCCCGACGTTTGGGTCAGAACTTCCGACGTATCAGAAGTCCTGACAGTTTGGGTCAGAACTTCCAACGCAAACTGTCAGCACTTCCAACCCCTACGGGAAATGAACTACAAGTGCTAAAATGAACTTTGTGATGCCGATAACTTACAAACCCACTTCCTAGTGGTAAGGTAAGGTGTTGGGTCACTCTCTTGACGTTGATAAGCCACCACTCCGTAGATCGAGGCCCAAACCCTAAGAAATAGCTAGAGAGAGGAAGATAACCAAATACATGTAAATTCGAGCAAATCACAACAACAACAAGCACGCGGGAGACAAGAATTTATCCCGAGGTTCGGCAGCCCCACAAAGGAGCTCCTACGTCCTCGTTGTTGAGGTGACCACTTAGGTCGGAGTCTCTTCCACCTCCTTGCCTCACTCAAGGATACCACAAAGGTCACTTGAGTTTCTTCACTAGAAATCAAGGGTAATACAAACTTCCCAAGGCTCTTCCACAAGATGGAAGCTCTTGGGCAACGCCTAGCCGGCTAGGGGGAAATCCCCAAGAGTAACAAATGCAAATCAAACCGGCTTGACGAAGAAATCAAGTGCTCAAGCTTGCTCAAAGTGTTTTTCTCACTCAATCCACTCTCCAATCACTCTAACCCTTTAGGAATTGAAGTTGGAGGCAAAGGAGAGAAGAGTGGCGAGCCTAGAATGCTTGGGGGCTGTTTTGGCCGAGTGTTTGTTGCAATGAAATGAGTGGGCAACGGTTAGAATGGAGAAGACGGGTATATATATACTCCAAGGCAAAATCTAACCGTTCAGATCTACGTCGAGAGTTCCGACGCAGATCTCGGGACTTCCGACGTATGAAGAAAACACTGTTCATGCAAGGTCAAAGTCCACTCGAGACAGCCAACGTTGGAACTTCCGACGAACGTCGGGACTTCCGACGGTCGGAACTTCCGACAAACGTCGGGACTTCCGACGGGCATAGTCAGCAGGTCAGTAAAACCATCGATGCCGGGACTTTTGGCTTGGGTCGGGACTTCCGACTGTCGGGAGTTCTGACTCACGTCGGGACTTCCGACGTCCATAGTCGCCACGCAGGCTATGACTGGGAGTCAGCACTTCCGGCAAGAGTCATGACTTCCGACTGTCGGGAGTTCCGGCTTACGTCGGGACTTCCGACACCGACAGTCATAGAAAATTATTCTTTGTGCTCGTGAAGTGCTAGAGTGTCTCTCTTTTGATTTTATTTTTATGCTTGAGCACTCTATCTTCCTCAGACCACCTAAACTTGCATCCCTCTTAATAGTACGGCATTCCTATTAACTCAAATTTAAAAGTATAACGGATTTAAACCTTTTGAGTTGATCTTTTTGAACCGAAGCCGTGTATTCCAATCTTCATCAAGTGAGGGTGCCAACATGTCAATATTGATCTTTTCACTTGAGCATAGCCATCTTGAGCATGTGACTTGATTCCATTCATCAAATATGAATAACTCCAAATGCATCAAGTCACTTTAATCAACTTGTCCAATATAGATTTGATCATTCACATCAATATGACCATCTTAGCTTGATTAGTACCTCAACTAAATGCAAGTACTTTCTTCTTCACCCTAGCTAGGTTCTTCGGCCGCCAAACCGTCGCTTGCCCTTCACCCTTGCTTAGTACCTCGAAGCCTTTCCTTGCTATCTTCACCATCTCAAGCCATTAAGTCACATCTTGTGTTGAATCATTCATTCATATGTATTATTATCTTTTTCATTTCAATTTAGCAAGCTTCAAATATGAGACCAATCCATATGCAATCCCTTATGTCTCATTAATTAATTCTTACAAGCTTGCTTTCACATAGAACATGGAAATCCCACAATAAATAAGCCTTTGCATGAATTCTATTTGCATTGTTGTCTTGTGCTTGAACTAGATTGTTTACACAATAACACATCATTTTGGCTTTTATTAAGTACCTGTGAGATAACCTATTACCTGTCCACACTTAGCAAACGGGTTAGTTTTTTAATCATGTTGTCATTCAATCATCCAAAACCCACTAAAGGGCTAGATGCACTTTCAATCTCCCCCTTTTTGGTGATTGATGACAACTTGATTAAAGCTTACAAAATGATATAAACATTTAAACTTTTGGGTTCAATGATTTATGAGAGGCTCCCCCTTAATATGTGCTTATGATTAGAATTCACAAAATGACCTCAAATGTCAATTGCACATACTAAAATATATAGGAGACTCCCCCTAAATCATTGCATCCGTGGGGTGCATGTGTGTGTGACAAAGTTAAACCGTGATGCATATGACAAGATATATCACACAAGAATAAATATAAAGGCATCACATCAAATATTTTCATTCTAGCATACATAGTCCTTATGAAAATAAATATAACACATGTAATTCACACATAGCACTCATTACACATTTTCTCAAGTCCACAAGCCACTAAAATATAAATAAAGATCATGTCTTCAAGAGATACATAGATAAAGCATAAGTAAGTCTCATCTCTCACATGATACAATCTATCTCAAATCCAAGATACATCAATGAAGCTCAAAAACAAGAAACGACAGCCTGCAGTACATATCCTCAGGTACAAAGATAAGCAAATAAAACTATCCTGAAGCTTTAATCAGTCTCTCTCCCCCTTTGTCATCTATCACCATAAAGGTCCAACAACGACATACTAAGGACAAAGGGGCTACAAGCTATCACACAAAGCATAAAGGGTGCTTAAGGTTCAAACTTTGTACTAATCTCCCCCTTTGTATTAAACTCTCCCCCTTTGTCATCTTAAAGAGGTTGTACTTGTCACTTGTTTACAATTCAAAATAGATCAAGTACATTGGTTTACTAGCTTATGAACAAACTCATACACTAACCACTAGATTATATAATCATTCAAGCAATAGTGGTATTCTATGAGTCTAAAAATTTTTATTTGTAATGCATGATCCTATAAGCATGTACTATATGCACTAACCGCATACTAGTAAGGGATGAAAAATGATCATGCACAATACAATGATACCTTTGCTATATTGGAGAGGAAGATAGTCATATAGATTTCAATTCATTTCTCTAATAGCACCATGAAGTCCAATTATAAGCTTGGTGAAGACCAATAGATGCCAATTCTTTGAATTCCTATTCTTCACCCATATGAATTGAGAATCACTAATGATCAAGTGCACTCTTCTTGTTGTGGTTGGCTTGCTTCTTCTTTGATCATTGCTTGCTTGAGAGAACTAAAAGATGCACCACTTGTAATACCACTTGAAATTTCATGATACCACTTGAAATTTCATGACTTGTTCTCTTTTGGGTGTTGCTTGCTTTTTAGACCAATCTCTTGATTTTCTTCAACCAAGTACCTCAAATGTCCCTTTAGATTACCACTTCAATTTTAGCCATCCAAGCCTAGAGCGAAGTGACCTCTGTCCAAAGAACCATCCTTGATACTCTCTTGAAATAACTTGAAAGGAAACCACTTGATCCACTTGAAAGATTTTGTTTGATTGATCCATATTGTTGGACTTAATTTGAAGAATAACTTTGAATCCTTCTTTAAGTCCTTTTCTTTCTACTTGTTTAAGTCCTTTTGTTTCTATCAAAAGATCTCCAATTATCACTAGAACTTAAACTTCATCTTCATCTTGATCTTGGTCTTGATCTCTAGCTTGAGTACCAAATGTGTACCAGATACACTCTTCAAACAAATTGTCTTGTACTCATCATTTGTCATGCTTCTATCTCAAACTAAAACCAAAACATAGGTACCTCAATCACTTATAGATATGATTCTAATTTGAGGACCTTTGAATCTAAGTGACTTTTGATCAATCCAATAATTGTCACTTTCCTGGCAGATTCTGTACTCTTCAAAGAATAAATCATATCTCCCAAAGTACATATCCAAAAACCACAAAATTTGGTGAAGATATGACACACTAAGCCTTCTAGTAGCTGTAAAAATTTTAGCTTCTTTTGACTTCTATATTGCTACCAGATTTCATATCTTTCCACACTGCTACATGCTGAAAACTGCTGCACTATAGCTGACAAGATCTACTCCAAATCCGAAGTATCACTTATCCAAATCTCATGAAATTTGCACAGCAACTAATACCATAAATATAGAGCATGCAGACCAGATTTCAAGTCAATACAAATAGATTTGGTTACTCAAACATGTCTATGATCACTGCTACCTCAGATTTTCAATATTGGACATATTTCAATAATTGAGCTATTTTTCTCCAATTTGAACCAAACTTGAAATCAACTTGTTTGAATACTCTCACAAGACATATGTCCATTCAAACCACTTACTAGAAGAAATCTTATGAACATATCCAATCAAACCAACTTCAAACTTGATTACTTAAGCATTTAATCCATTCAAACATCTCATAGCAAGCAACATATGCATATATATCCAATTCAATTAACTCATATGCACCCAAATAAACTTTGATCAACAAGAGATATACCTTGATAGCTTATGATCATCTTTGCAAGCTTCAACTCCACTTATTTGCAGGCCTTCAAATATATCAATAAATTCCCACAACTTGAATATGACACTTGTATGTTGATAGCATATGGACTTCACTCAATTTTGACTTGGCATTGGGATAGAATTGCACTAGGCTTCAATACTTGACTCAACATAAGATGAACAATAATAATTCCATTAAATCAAGTCTCCAATGCCATGGTACCTACAAACGATCATCCACTTTTTGATGGTACCCCAAACTAGTTTGAGTCCTCTCATGTTAGATGCAACATACTTAGGCATAGCCTTAGTATGAATAGCGGAATTTTTGCAATACTAACCAATAAGGTACAATAACAAACCTTCCTAGGCATAATATTTGCATCAATTGAAATAGGCTTAGGATTCTCACTTAGGGGACATGAATTAGCCAAGAATTGATTTTCTCTTTTTCGAATATTTGGCAAATTTATGATTTTCAAAAACTTGAGAGAGATTTTAGACGGACATAGGGATTTTTATGGACTTGAGAGAACCATGTCACATGTGATTAGGCAAATAATCAACCAAGGGTAGCAATAATCACAATATGACATGACTAGGTCACAAAGACCCAAAAAAAACACATGATTTTCAAAAACCACACCACCTACACATGCTAATTAGGGATTTTAAAAAACATCTATCCTATATCACACTAATGCACACACTAGCATATAAAGGGCCTTAGATGCACTTACAATGCATGTATGTAAATACATACCTTTGCCTTGAGCCCACAATATCACCACTGAGATAATACATGGCATGACCACATCATGTTGACCTCACTTGTCAAATAATCATACCATATATGAAATCAATTTTTATCCAAAGGACTATAAATAATGCTAGATAAATTTGTTAGTCCACAATGGTGCAAAATAGAAACTGAGCTCCCCCTAAATAAGTACCACAAGTAATTTGAATGACTTTCAACAAGCACTTTATTCTTTTAAGAATTTGGGAGTCAATTTTCTATTTTGACCCACACAAAGTAATTTGCCATATTTAAATTTCATTGAGACATACTCACAACCCACTTAGGTTTGATAGATCACAAGCTTCTGAGCAAATTAAGGATATATGAAATCATATGGATCAAACCTCAATTGCATCCCAATTAGTGCTCTGGTTCCTACCATACCAGACACGTCCTGTAGACATACCGGACACGTCCGGCATGTGAAGAACATAAACACTTTTCCTTTCTGCCCTGGCCATACCGGACACGTCTGGTAGGTGCAGGACAGAAACAATTGAAGCGCTGCTTGTAATTCTTCGTTTTAGCTCTAGTACTTCTTGTATGCCTGCATCTGAACAAATGCATTGCTCTACTAGAGAGCCATTAAAAGCATCACATGGCAAACATGATAATTATTAAATGAAACTAATTAGTCACTTCCGATTATTTCACAAATATGCTTATTTGTGAGCCATTGAGCACTAAACACAAAGTGGCTATCCTATAAGGTTTTTAGGTACTTGTTACCAATGGTAGAGATGAAGTAAACGATATGGTCATTGATTTATCTTCGGGTCAACCATATATGAGATTATGATAAGAATTGATTGATAGATTGAGTGAATATTTTTAATTTGCTTGCTCAACCACCCCGAAGCTTTCATCTCACCACCAAGTACCTACATTATCAACCTAAGCACATTTTGGTACCCAACTCTTGTTGGGTCCTTTTGGGTTAGTCAACAAGTGCTTAGGCACCCAAATGGCCTTAGTACTAGTTTGTGGTGAACACATCACCTTGCTAGTGCTAATTCCATTTGTGGTCTTCCTAAGCATATTATCATAAACAAATGTGTTCGGCTTAGGGATGTTACCATTTGGGCAATCATAGCTTAGATGCCCCTTTCTTCCACAAGCATAGCATATGCGACCTTTGTTTGCTCTATGCTTGTTTTGCTTGTATGGACATCCATCAACCTTGTGGCCCATCTCATTGCATCCATAGCATCTTCTTGTTGCAACTTGGGCTTTCTTTCTTGTCTCCTTACACATTGGGCATTTCTTGGTTGGATGCCCCAATTTCTTGCTCATGAGACAAGCGCTTTGTCCATCACTCTTCACTTGCTTGGCCTCCTTGATTGAAGCCTTTTGAGTGGCGGCTTCAACCTTGTCGGCCCAATTCTTATGTGGACACGTAGCCCACTCATGTCCATACAATCCACAACCATAGCACATACTTTTTCCATGTTTCTTGCTCTTGGTTGTGTTGGCCTTGCTTGAAATGTGATTCCTTTGTTGGGTTTTGAAGGAAGCAAGGTTTGAACCCTTCTCAAGCTTCTTCACCATGTTATCACGGTTATCTTGAGAAGGTTGTGCTTTCTCCTTACCCTTCAATCGAATCATATCTTTCTTTAATCTTTTCACCTCTTCTTTGAGCTCTATGTTTTCTATAAATTTTTGCTCAATCGAAGATTGGCTTGCTTGAGAAGCACACTCATTAGCACAAGAAATATTCAATTTAGATTGTGTACAAGTGAGTGTGTGAGTAGGAGGTTGAGATGATTTTACCGTTGTAATCACAACCTCATGAGCCACCTCAAGCATGATACTTGATTCTACTAAATCTTCATGAGAGCACTTGAGATGAACATAGTTTGCTTGTAGTACATTATATTTGCTTGAGAGTTCATCTAATTTTGCCTTGAGCTCAAAGTTTTCCTTCTCTAGTTGTGAAACACTAGAAGAGGAGTTAGTAACTAAAGCATGCTCAATTGATAATTTTTCATACCTCTCATTTATGGCCTTTAGCTCTTGCAATTTGGAGATGAGAAACTTTTCTTGATTTGAAGTGATTGCTCTTGTTTCTCATTCTCTTCCTCTAGCTCATCATTCTTCTCAACTAGCTTCATGAGAATGAGCTTGTCTTTGTTGCTTAGATGATCAAGAGTGTAGCTATCTTCAATTTCAATATCACTCTCTTCTTGATCATCTACTCGTGCTATCTCCTTGGCTTGATCTTTCTTGCTAGCCTTCTTCTTGCTTTTCTTGGCCATGAGACACAAGTGATGAGTATCATGAGATACTGAGGTTGACTCATCACTTGGCCGCCACCGAGCTTGAGCCTCATCATCACAGACTGCCTGCTGTCCGGCTGCCTCAGCCATACCGGACATGTTTGGCAGGGATACCGAACACGTCCGGTATGTGCTTGCAGATAGCGCAGTCGCCTCGGCTTGCACCTCTTGCTCCGGCTCGACGCTCTTGAGGTCTTGTGAGGCTTCTTCGCCGCATGAAGACATAATGGACATATTTTCCATTGACTCGACCTCAAGTGCATCATCGCATTTGGATTTTCCATATACCTCAACGAGTTTGGTCCAAATGAGATGAGCACTCTCAGGAGGTGGTTGTCCATTGAATATTGCCTCATCTTGAACCTCTACACTCAATGTACTCAAAATGATATTAATAGCTTGAGCATTGAGTTGCACGCATATTTCTTCCTCTTTTGATAAATTCTTATAGTTGCTCCAATCAACTATAGGAAGAGGTATGCTTGCAAACACAATATGCTCAACAAGAGGACTAATATCTCTAAAAGCATTGAGTACATGAATTGACCAAGATAGAAAGTTTGAACCATCATTTTGGAGAAGCATCGGCTCCAACTCGATAGGCGTCGACATCCTTTTCTCACGGCGGTGAAGCTTTAGGTGAGAACCTCGCTCTGATACCAATTGAAAGGACCTAGGATGTCGCCTAGAGGGGGGGTGAATAGGCGTTTCTAGAAAATCAACACCTTTAAAAGCGGAAACGATTAGTAATAGGAGTTTCCAAAATGGAAACTCCAAATCAAAGTAATACAACCCCTCACAAGTTAGCCACAAAGTATATAAAAGATACTAGATAAACCTAGGGAGCCAAACAACGGCAACCAAAGAGTTGAATCAAAATGCACTAGTCAGTTAATGTCGGAAGTCCCGACAGTTTGGGTCAGAACTTCCGACGTGTCAGAAGTCCTGACGTTTGGGTCAGAACTTCCGACGTGTCAGAAGTCCTGACAGTTTGGGTCAGAACTTCCAACGCAAACTGTCAGCACTTCCAACCCCTATGGGAAATGAACTACAAGTGCTAAAATGAACTTTGTGATGCCGATAACTTACAAACCCACTTCCTAGTGGTAAGGTAAGGTGTTGGGTCACTCTCTTGACGTTGATAAGCCACCACTCCGTAGATCGAGGCCCAAACCCTAAGAAATAGCTAGAGAGAGGAAGATAACCAAATACATGTAAATTCGAGCAAATCACAACAACAACAAGCACGCGGGAGACAAGAATTTATCCCGAGGTTCGGCAGCCCCACAAAGGAGCTCCTACGTCCTCGTTGTTGAGGTGACCACTTAGGTCGGAGTCTCTTCCACCTCCTTGCCTCACTCAAGGATACCACAAAGGTCACTTGAGTTTCTTCACTAGAAATCAAGGGTAATACAAACTTCCCAAGGCTCTTCCACAAGATGGAAGCTCTTGGGCAACGCCTAGCCGGCTAGGGGGAAATCCCCAAGAGTAACAAATGCAAATCAAACTGGCTTGATGAAGAAATCAAGTGCTCAAGCTTGCTCAAAGTGTTTTTCTCACTCAATCCACTCTCCAATCACTCAAACCCTTTAGGAATTGAAGTTGGAGGCAAAGGAGAGAAGAGTGGCGAGCCTAGAATGCTTGGGGGCTATTTTGGCCGAGTGTTTGTTGCAATGAAATGAGTGGGCAATGGTTAGAATGGAGAAGACGGGTATATATATACTCCAAGGCAAAATCTAACCGTTCAGATCTACGTCGGGAGTTCCGACGCAGATCTCGGGACTTCCGACGTATGAAGAAAACACTGTTCATGTGAGGTCAAAGTCCACTCGAGACAGCCAACGTTGGAACTTCCGACGAACGTCGGGACTTCCGACGGTCGGAACTTCCGACAAACGTCGGGACTTCCGACGGGCACAGTCAGCAGGTCAGTAGAACCATCGATGCCGGGACTTCTGGCTTGGGTCGGGACTTCCGACTGTCGGGAGTTCTGACTCACGTCGGGACTTCCGACGTCCACAGTCGCCACGCAGGCTATGACTGGGAGTCAGCACTTCCGGCAAGAGTCATGACTTCTGACTGTCGGGAGTTCCGGCTTACGTTGGGACTTCCGACACCGACAGTCATAGAAAATTATTCTTTGTGCTCGTGAAGTGCTAGAGTGTCTCTCTTTTGATTTTATTTTTATGCTTGAGCACTCTATCTTCCTCAGACCACCTAAACTTGCATCCCTCTTAATAGTACGGCATTCCTATTAACTCAAATTTAAAAGTATAATGGATTTAAACCTTTTGAGTTGATCTTTTTGAACCGAAGCCGTGTATTCCAATCTTCATCAAGTGAGGGTGCCAACATGTCAATATTGATCTTTTCACTTGAGCATAGCCATCTTGAGCATGTGACTTGATTCCATTCATCAAATATGAATAACTCCAAATGCATCAAGTCACTTTAATCAACTTGTCCAATATAGATTTGATCCTTCACATCAATATGACCATCTTAGCTTGATTAGTACCTCAACTAAATGCAAGTACTTTCTTCTTCACCCTAGCTAGGTTCTTCGGCCGCCAAGCCGTCGCTTGCCCTTCACCCTTGCTTAGTACCTCGAAGCCTTTCCTTGCTATCTTCACCATCTCAAGCCATTAAGTCACATCTTGTGTTGAATCATTCATTCATATGTATTATTATCTTTTTCATTTCAATTTAGCAAGCTTCAAATATGAGACCAATCCATATGCAATCCCTTATGTCTCATTAATTAATTCTTACAAGCTTGCTTTCACATAGAACATGGAAATCCCACAATAAATAAGCCTTTGCATGAATTCTATTTGCATTGTTGTCTTGTGCTTGAACTAGATTGTTTACACAATAACACATCATTTTGGCTTTTATTAAGTACGTGTGAGATAACCTATTACCTGTCCACACTTAGCAAACGGGTTAGTTTTTTAGTCACGTTGTCATTCAATCATCCAAAACCCACTAAAGGGCTAGATGCACTTTCATTTTCCAACTAGACCATCCTCTTCCTCATACTCTTCATCAAACTTAGAGTCACTACTCTCAATTTGAGCAGGTCTAGATTTACCATGGGTCAGGTATTCAGCTTTATCATCAATACCCACATGTTCATTTTGTGGCTTAAGATTTGCAAGAATACCATCATTAGCAGCGGGCTCATTTGTGCTAGGTTGGCTTGAAGGCATAGTGGATTGGCTTGCTGAAGGCATAGTGGACTGGCTAGCAGAAGGCATAGTGGACCGGCTTGCTGAAGGCATAGTGGACTGCCTTGCTAAGGCATAGTGGACTGGTTTGCTTGAGGTATAACTAGACAAGCCACAGATGGAGTACTTGGGATATCAAGCACCTCTAAATTTTCAAAAGTATAAGGCTCAGGGATAGGCACAATATCTCTAGGTTCAGTGTATGTAATGGTCATGTGAACTACCTTGCTATGAACATGTTTGTTGAACATTGCAAGAAGTTCTTGATCTGTTGTGACTTGAGGGAAGATCTTTTGGAGTTCATCATAGTAAAAAACAGATACTACTTCATTGTAGCCATGTGGATATGCATCGACAATTTCTTGGACAAGATCCTTAAAATTGCATCGATCAACATCAATAACCTTGGAGATATGAAAACATACAAACTCCTTCCTACGCTTTTTAGGATTCCCAAAAAGTCTTATATTCAGCAGGTAGCTGGACTCATGCTCCATCCTGTGAATCAATATGCTATTAAACTATGCACACCCATCAAAGTACAGAGAACTCGTTCGTGCTCCTAATCTTCAAATCGACAAGAGATAAGAAGAGAAAAGGAAGAGCATAAGCAATTACCCTGTAGGAAGCCATGATGTGTCAGGACTATGTGCTGGCGATGCCATGCCTCCTCAGACCATGTGCAGGGAGGAGGCGTGGTCGGTTGGGCCCAAGGAGAGGTGTCCCGTCGGTGAAGGCGTCCCGGCATCGGTTGGTGGCGAGTGGTATCCCAGCGGCTCGGGGCCGTCGGTCGGTGACGGGTCGGTGGCGTTGGTCGGTGACGGCTGTGTGGCGGGTCGATGGCGTCGGTTCGTGATGGCTGGGTGGCGCGGTGGCGGCAACCGGCCGCGAGGGTCGCGACGGCAACCGGCCGCGCGGGTGGTGGCGGCGGCGCTTGGCCCCGCGGGTGGCGGCGGAGGTGGACTCCAGCACCGCTGGTGGTGGCGGGGGTGGTGCCTGGCCGCGCGGGCGTGCGGGCTACGGCGCGAGCTCGGGGCGCGTGGCTCGAGATTGCCGGGATCGGGTTAGGGTTCGTTGGGTTCCTCTTTTTTGTTTGTGTCTGTGATAGTTGAGGGCGATTTGGCTGAGAATACGGACACCTCGGGTTTTTTATCGGCCACCGCTTCCACCTGGGGCAGGGGCAAAAACGGACACTGCGGTCAAGTGAACATGGACGCCGTATGCTGAATGGCACTTAAGGAAACAAACTATGGAAGGAAATGGCAGTTAAGGAAATAAACCACATGTAAGTAACGGTGATGGCAGCTAAGGAAACAAAAACACAAAATGATGGCAGATAAGATAAGCTCTAATTTTTTATGGCAACGAGGAAAGCGCTATAATTTTTTATAGCAATGAGCAAATTTTCTCAAACATATACTAGTTGCACGATTAATTGGTGTATAGTGCAGTCCACTGCACACTGAAGTACATTTACGTGCCCATTTCATGCAAGCTGAGATGGAGGCAGTCAGGCAGATGCCATTTCAGGGCTATTCCCTCCGTCATAAAATAGAAGTTATTATCACTTTCTGATAAGTCAGTTTTTTTTAACTTTAACCGGTTATATATAAAAAAATATTAATATTTATAATACATAATTAGTATCATTAGATAGATCGTTGAATCTATTTTTATAATAAATTTATTTAGAGATATAAATGTTGTACATATTTTCTATAAATATAGTTAGAGTTGAGAAAGTTTGACATGTACATATCCCATAACGACCTCTATTTCGGTACGGAGGGAGTATTACCATTGTCTTCTTTTCAATGTAGCACTACATCTTCAGTGTTTGTCAGCTGGCACAGTTACGAACTCATGAACAGTTTGAATAGTCGGCTAGGGGCCTATTTCTGGTAATGCATTTGAGTAAAGTCTTTCTGAATCGATGACTAACAGACGTTTGTCTGAAGCTGCTGCTGCTTCAATCCTCGTTGCCTTGTTAGGAGTGTACGTCACATGCAAACTTTACACGGTAAAAAAGCACCAGGGTGTGTCGGCACTGGAGATGGAAAGACTAACGCTCATTGGTCGCGCTGCAAAAGTGAGTCGTCCGCTACCTTAATTGTTTTTTTAAAAGAAGGGACAATTGGCCACGGGACATGCCAAATAAGCACCGACGGCTGGTGGACACCCCAAATCTGTAAAGTTGCTACTGGACACTGTGTTTCCACTTTGAATTGCCAGAAGACACCGCGCCCGGTTTCAGCCAAGAAAGGTGATGATTTGCCCAAATTGCCCTTGGCCCAACTGGTCAGCCCATTCTTCTTCATCCCCCTTTCTTTCTCTGTGCCGGCCGCCGGCCTCCCGCCGTTGAAGGAGAAACGGAGGAGAGGGCGCCGGCAGCAAGGCGAGCTCCGCGCGGACGCGTCATGAATTTGGGGCAAAGGAGGCGCTGGAGGCCCGCTGTTCCCGGCCGGAGGAGGCTTTCCCGGCCGCGGGTGGCGCACACATGCGCCCATGAGGCCATGGCGGAGCCGCAGCTCGCACGCGTGCCCATGAGGCCGCAGCGGAGCTGCTGCTCGCGTGCGCCGGCGAGGCCATGGCGGAGCCGCAGCTCGCACGCGTGCCCATGAGGCCGTGCGGACCGGCTGCTCGCCCGTGCCGGCGAGGCCGCGGCGGAGCTGCTGCTCGCGTGCCTACCCGCGAGGCCACGGCGGGAGCTGCTGCTCGTGCGCCCGCGAGGACGCGGCGGAGCTGCTACTCGCGTGCGTGCCCGCGAGGCCGCGACGGACCGGCTGGTCGCGCGCGCCGGCGAGGCCGTGGCGGAGCGGCCTGCTCGCGTGCGCCCGCGAGGCCACGGCGGAGCTGCTGCTCGCGAGCGCTGCCATGCGTGGCCAGCTCAACGGCGGCGCGCGGCGCGGCCAGTTCGGGAGCGGCCAGCGTGCTCTCGCAGAGCTGCTCGGCTCGGCTGGAGGTGGTCCGGCGGCTGCGACCGCGTCCTCGCCGCGACGGGCTAGCACCGGCGGCGGCGACCGAGGAGGAGAGGCGCGGGAGCTGCGATGCGCCGATAGGGAGGCATGGTGCGGTCGTACGGAGGAAGGGCGCAGCAGCGGGGCGACGGCGTGAGCTCGACGGCCGGCGGCAGCGAGGGTGGGTTCGTCTGGGAGGCTGTCTGGCTCGCTGACGAGGACCGCGTCGCGGCGGATGGAATGGGCTGACCAGTTGGGCCAAGGGCAATTTGGGCAAATCATCACTTTTCTTGGCTGAAACTAGGGCGCGGTGTCTTCTGGCAATTCAAAGTGGAAACACAGTGTCCAGCAGCAACTTTGCTGATTTGGGGTGTCCACCAGCCGTCGGTGCTCATTTGGCATGTCCCGTGGCCAATTGTCCCTTAAAGAAAGATTTTGTTTCATTCCAGTTATAAACGACCTTCATCAATCCACTACCTTAATCTACAGTGGTATAAGATTGTAACAATGCGATAGACACTGTTTACCTAAACGATCGTTTAGCCTTTTACATATCGTTTAAACGTTACATAGTGGTTCACCATTTCCGTTTAATAGACCATTTAGCCCGTCTAAGTGGCCGTTTAGGCAAAATAATGCCTAAATAATAAGTGACCGACCATTTACTGTTTAGGATACCACTATGCAACAGAGGACAATGTTTTTTTTAGTGACTTGTTTTTTGGTGAACCAATGAACAAATCAATCCTAATCTATTTGTCATCAGTACTAATGAACTACTTAGGCTGGTCGCATGCGGAAACCCATCCTTGTAAGCCTGAGGTGGACGTGTTCTTTTCAATCTGGTGTTTCACAATTGCACAGTACAACGAACTTGTCGAGTAAGTTTCCACGTGTGTGTTATTTAAAGCTGATGTCGTAATCATGCTAGGTTAAATACTTATAATTACAAACACCATGTTCGCTTGTTGGTTTCAACCAGCCCAAACCAGCCAGCCAATAGTATTTTCCTCTCACAACAAACCAGCACCAGCCAGCCCAAACCAGCCCAAAAACCAACCAGCGAACAGGCCAAAAGTTCAAAATGAGCGACGGCGAAAATATTGGATCGTTCAACTTGCACTCAGGTCCTAAGTATTAGAATGTGAATAGCTAGCCTAGAATTTATAGTCTAGAATGAAGAGTCTAAGTAGTTAAAAAGTTATGTAACTTCTTTTATAAACTCTTGATCAATCAATGGAATAGTAGTGATTATTCGTCTATCATGGTATCAGCTAGGTGACCCTTCTCCTACCCGCCACCTCCTCTCCATCGCGACGCCCCTTCCCTCTCCTTCCATCCATGGCCGACGATGATGCCCAGGCTACCCCTGCTCTGGCCGCAGCCATTGTCGCTGGTCTTCCCCCTCCCCCTACCCCGAGCCTCGCTTCGGCGCTCGCTACTATCAACATCCTTTCGCCCTAGAACTTGATCCACCCAACTATTCAACCTGGCGTGAACTCTTCCTCACCCTCGTCGGCAAGTTCAGTGCGCTATCTCACATCGATGGCACACCGGCTCCGGAAGATCCTGATGCTTCATGGTTGGCGATCGACTGCTCCATCCGCTCCATGATCTACTCTTCGTCGTCACCTCGCATGATGCGCTTGATCATGGAGACCGGTGCCTCTGCTCGCACCATCTGGGCCAAGACGGACAACCTCTTCCTCGACAACAAGGCATCTCACGCCATGACACTCTTGAGGCCAAATTTCGTGTCTTGTCCTAGGGCGATTTATCGGTGCTCGAGTTCGCCCAGCGGCTTAAGTACCTCGTTGACGGGCTCGTTGATCTGGAGCAGCCTGTCAACGACTCCATGCTGCTGCTTGCCCTCCTCCACGACGTCAACGAACCACTCCGCGGCATGGCCTCCATCCAGAAGACGAAGACTCCGCTGCCCTTGTCCCTCGAGGCCCAGTCCTTGCTTGACATAGACGAGTTCGAGCTCCTGGCGTACACCTCGGCCACCGCGTTCACCGCGCCCAAAGGCACCCCATCGCCTCCTCGCGCTCCTGTGCCGGTGGCTGCAGCATTCGCTGCCACTCCAACATCGCCGGCCTCTCATCCTCCGGCTCATACTTGGTGGCGCGGCAAGGTCAAGGGTCAAGGGACAGGGGTAACAACACCTGGCGTGCTCCTCGTCCATGGTCCAACCCATGGAGTGGCTGATTTCAGATGTGGCCTATGCCAGGACTGGGTATTCTGGGCGCTCGCCTGGGCGGAGGTCCGTTCTGGCAACAATTTCGTCCGCCGCCACCATTTCCGGGTGTTGCATAGGCACACCTTGCTACGGCTCCTCAGCCCGGCTACCCCTACGGCACCTACCCCTACGATCATGGTGCCTACAGCCTCCACTGCGCCCTTGACCCGACAACGTCCTGGGACCAGGCCGCCCTGGCCAACGTTTTCAACACGATGACGCTACAGTAGCCCGATGCAAATTGGTACATGGACTCGGGCGAGTCTTCGCATCTTTCGTCATCTTTCGGTAATCTCTACTCCATCAGCTCCTCTCTTCCTTCCAATTCCAACATAATCGTGGGTAATGGCACCCGTCTTCCTATTACTTGTTCGGGTCAAGTCTTGCTCCCTATTTCCCACCCTCCTCTCCACCTTTCCATCCAACATAAGATGTAAGAACTCATCTTCAGCGATCCTTAGGCCATTGTTACAATAAAGTTTTATAGGGGTTTTAATCTTATTAAATAAAATGCCACATAGATAAAATTGGTGATATATGTTTATAAAAAAGGTGACATGGCAAAAAAAAAAATAGATAAAAGGAATGAGTTTTATCTAGATAAAACTTGGTACGCTATGTTTTGAGGACTATGAAACCTGTTGAAATTGACATTTGAGGCTAGATGGTTTCATGAAACGAAACTGTGATTTCTGACCCTCTTTTTACTTGAGTGGGTTGAAACACTGCTGCTGCAGCTCTACTTATATCTGATCCCCATGGTTGACTTTGGAAACAATTCTTGCTCTTGTTAGTCTAATACTCTCTCTGTTCCACACTTCCACCACTATATCTAGATGCATAATTTTTGCTAGGTATCGAAAAAAATGGAGAACTACTTATAATTTTGGAACAGATAAACAGCAAGTTCACTGAATATGCAGCATGGCGAGCACCGTCCATGATAACTGAAAACCAATTGTTTACACACAAAAAAAGAACATAACTGAAAACCAACTTCTCATTGGTTGGCCGCCCGGCCGGTGTACCGGATGCTCGACGAATCCAACGCATTCAGGCATTCCGCTGATGTTCGTTTTTTTTTCCCCGTTACGATGTGCGTTGGAGAAAGAGCTGCTACTGCGTTACCCTTTCCCTTTGTATTTTTCGATTGCAGACTTTGCATTTCGTCAACTTGGAGCAGTTAAGTCTTTCCACCCTTCATTATAGTCGACGAGTACATAGATGTGCGAACTGTGCTATCATCAGACTACTTAAAAACGATCAAGTTGATGCGTACAGCATCACAACATGGCCGACCCGGTATCATCTCTATCTGCATAGACCACATACCATGGCGCGCAGAAATATCTTTAGTCTGACCGTGACAGACACCGTCACAAAAGGCGCCGACCTGGAGGCTTTTAAAAAACCAACCAAACGATGGAGCTCATTCAGGCATGGCGTAATACGTCGTCGGATGCCATACCGACTGATGAGCAATCCACTGCGAGCTGGAGGATCCCAATCAAAAAGAAAGAAAGAAAAGCGACCAAAAAAAAAATCTTCGTACACCAATACTACTAGCATGTTCCCGGGACCCAGTGTGACAAGCCTAGCCTAATTGCTGCATCGAAATGTTTGACATGACCTGTGTGATTTATCGGGCAAAGCGACGACTCAGATGCCACGGACGGCTACTAATAAAAACACGACGGTTGCGGGCTGATGAGTGATGATGCGTGAAGGCGAGGCAGGCGGGAAGCAGCGCGGGACCGGGGGCCTTTGCGGCTGGCCGGCCGGCCGGCCGGTGCGTGCATCTCACCCTGCACCTCCCTAACAGCCCCGTTCGATTGGTTTGCCAAGTTGCCCCCCACCCGGGCCTTTTTGGCCGCCAGCCTATGCGCAGCCCCTCCCGCAAAAAAGGTCGGCCGTCACAGGGTTCACGGATCACGGACCCTGCTGCGGTCCAGCTGAAGTGCCAACCTGCGCCGCGCGGGTGGATGCCGCCCGCCGCACGCGCTCTCTAGACCGGAACGGACTGCATCACAGGTGACGGTGCGCGAGAGATGTCGGCTGCTCTGGCATTCTGGTATAGACATAGTGGCATAAAACTATCAATCCCTGCCTAGATCTTGCCAAGGTGTTCTAGACCTACATGCTTCCGCACACGGCACACCCTGCTTCGAGCATGCCTCAGTGTTCCCAATCCCAGATGCTCAGGAATTCAGGATCAGTTCGTATTAACAACTTGAGCAAATCTGCGGAGTGGATCTTCTCGTTGTTTTAACAGTAAATACCTCTCTTGTAAAACTTGTCAACGTATAAAACACCAAAGATTGTTCTACAGTCAGTGTCGGAGCTCGCTGAACTGACGGATAACCGTGAGTAACAGAGTAAGTGAAAAGTCGGCATCTCATTTTTTATGCGTTGCGAACCGGTGGTCACGGCCCTTTGGTAAAACTGTGCGGCCATGTGACCTTACTGCCGAGTGGAAGAAATGAATAAGTGACAGGACCGTCTCTTCCTCCCTCCCTCCCCGAAGAGTCAGTCACTCGGTAAAGTAATCGACAAGCAAGTGTATTTTTTTGCGGCGCCGATGGTGACAGTTTGCGCATCGTTATCAGAGCATGGGTGGAGTGGAGACAGCCAGCCGCGCCAAGGCCCCAAACTCATCCTGAGAGGGATCTTGCTTTCAGCTTCATTTTGAGCTCCCCACGTGATGGCAGCATCTACGTACCTTTTCCATACGCTAACTCGACGTGTGTAGTGTAGGGGGGTCACTAATAAAAATCAGGTGCTCCATCCACCGAAGCAACCTGGTTTCGTGGCCCGCGTGACGCCCGGATTCGCCACGGCGCGCGCGGTCGCGGCCCCCGGCCGCGCATGCCGTCTCGGCGTCGGTCAGTCAGCTCAGCACCGTCGCGCCGGCGCCAAAACTGGCACGACAACGACTGGGCGGTGAGCCAAAAGGCCGGGCGGGAAGGCCACTGGCGGGGTGGGCAACTGCACCACAGAGGGGATGCATGCATGACCTCGTGATATCGCGACACTGCCCGCGGCCGGAGGTTTTCTCGGGGCTTCGGCCGCGCGGCCGGCACCTGGGCCCCGTGGTGTCGGGCCGCCGGGCGCGCCTAGTCGAGACTGGCCTCCCCCACCCCCACGTTGCGCTGCCCGCCGGTGTCGCGCCATCCCATGACACCCCGCCGCGACAGTCCTGGGCGGGGGCTGCTCATGCATCCATCCAGTCCAGCCATTCCATTCGGTTCCGGCCACAGCGTCGCTTGCTCACGCTGTCTGGTCCACGTCCATCCACTCCCCTCGCTCACGCCGACGCCGTGGGCGGTCCGTCCGGCGTCCGCCACTCCGCCCGGCGCCGCGCGCAGGCGCAACGTTTTTCGCGTTTTCACGGGGACAAGCCCGCGTGTTCTCATGCTTCTGGCCTCTTGGCCCGTCCGTCGGCTGCGGCACCGTGCCGGCAGGAACAACCCCAGCGGTCGGCGCATGCGTCCGGGGTGCAGTGGATGTTCGCATCGTGCCGACTCCGGCCGGGAAGGATTTTTGACTCGGCCGTGTGTCCGTCGTGGGAAGGACTAGTCGTCATGCAGTCTGCCTGCTCATCCCGGTCGTTTTGCCTGCTCCAGTTCACCGTATCCTGGCTGCGTTGGGTTGGGATCGATCGAACCTGGGCCACGCGGGGTCGTGGGTGGGTGCATCCCATGCGTCTCACTTGCCCAGACACAAGGCCTGTTTGTTTAATCATCAAAACAGCTGTGTCTGCCCTGGGTTAGCCAGTTAAATAAATCAGTAATAAGTAAGCGCCTTTTTGCGGCTCCTCCGGCAGCTCCTCTAGAAAGCGATGCCGAAAAGGATTTTGACCAGGGAAGTGCTCGCAACTTGTGGGGCCTGCCTTTTCCCAGATTCTAGCAAGATGGAGGAGTAGATTATGTTATCAGGAAGCACACCCCCAAATTAGGACGGTATCTAGCCTGACAAGCTTGAGAATAGGTCTCGCGATGGCGTACATACAAGGACTTCAAAGTTGAGTGAGATCGAGACCAAGTGAAATCTGTAACAGGCCTATGATAGATCATATATCCTCTAGAATCGTAGATCAGGAGATAAAACTTGACTTAGCTGGAAAAATTTGGTGATATATCTCGCCCTAAGACAGTTGCGGCTATGGCGCCGCAGTGACGTGGCCGCCGGTGTCGCAGCAGTGTAGGTGCGGTGCAGTGACGGCGGTCGAAGGCGATGGCGCTTCCCGTCGCTCACAGCGTCCCTTTAGATCGGACTAGGGTTAAAAACTTTGGGGTGGGACTGGCGGCTACCGGTTAACCTCGTGACTTGTGGCCCAGTCCCCACCGTCCTTTTATGGCGCTGCACAATGGGGGCCCATCAGCCAGTAGAAAGGTTGAGCGCCCCACATTAGGGCACGGATCAAGGGCTGGGCCAATTGGTGGAGATCAATCTAACATTGTCCCCCTTGATCTCACCTTATGACTTAAACTTAACTTCCTTTTTCTTTTCCCATTCCATCACAGATCAGTGCATACAGCGTATCTCATCGCCACGGTCAGTTACCATTAGATTAAACAGCTATAACACACCTCTCTGTTTTGAAACAGATACTCAACTAGGCCCTTAGTATCTAGAAATCAATGGTTTTTTCATAACCCCATGTCGATTGTGTGTTCTCTGAACACACTGGGTAGTAAGCCTTTGGTAAGCAAATCCGCAAGTACTTACTCGGTACTTATGTGCTCAATACTTTTAAAATGATTCTAGATTTTCTCCTTTACAACATATATCTTAGTGTCAATGTGTTTGGCAGCACACCTGACTTGTTGTCTTAGGAGTTAACTTACTTTAAATGGTTATTGATGTTGTCTACCATTATTAAATCTGGGTATAAATTCCCTTAACCTCCTTTTGCCTGTTCCTTAAGCCTCATGACAAACTATACTATGGTATGCATCACTAATGATACCACAACTGTTTCTTTGGAGCTTTTTCATAATAATACTTTAACTGTGAGTGTTAGCAACTGCTGTGGATTTCACTACACATCTCGCCAAGACTTAACTTTTGTACCCTCAACTACTGTAGAGAACTTATTCTTTCTTACTCAACATGAGGCCTATGATACATTGCAAAATTGTAAGACATTCTCAACTCTATTTCAGTGATCTATATCTGAACTAGACTTCTGGTAAAATATCCTGGATATATAAACTACGCCAGGGTAAGTTCTTACTTGTACTTATACACTCATCGAGCTTCCAACAGCTGAAGCATATGGAACCATGTTCATTTGATCGATCTCATATCGGTTTCTAGAACACTTAAAGTCCTCAAAACTATTACCCTTGACTATAGGAGTCGGCGTAGGTTTACTCGCATGCATACTTTATTTCTTTAGAATCTTTTCTAAGTATGCCTTTGCGGTAGTCTTAATACCCCATTTTCTTCTATCTCGGTGAATTTTGATTCCTAGAATCAATGACGCTTCACCAAGATCATTCACACTGAAACTTGAGGATAAAACTTCTTCTCCCATGACAGATTAACATCACTACTAGTGAGTAGAATGTCATCTATTCACGGGATGTGAAAAGTGAATTTTCCATTCTTGAACTTCGCATAAACGCTATTGTCCTTCTCATTTTTTAAAACCAAAACTTTCTTATCGTCTCATCAACTTCAAATATTACTGTCTAGAGATATGTTTTAACCTATAAATGGATTTCTACAGGCGGCATCTTATACGTTCTTTTTCTTCCACGATAAAACCTTTCGGTTGTGCCATGTAAACGTTTTCATACAAATCCTCATTGAGGAATGCTGTCTTTACATTTATATGATGTAACTCTAAATCGTAATGTGCCAGTAACACCATTATGATTCTAAAAGAATCCTTGCATGAGACTAGAGAGAAAACTCTTAGCGTAATCTATTCATTCTCTTTGTATAAAGCCTTTTGCTACAAGTCATGCTGTTGGTGCAGAAAGTGACCAACACGTAAATATTTATAGTTTTGCCGTACGTTGTGATCGGAGGTGGCCTAGCACTCAATGACATAGGGTTTATACTGGTTCGGGCAACGTGCCCTACGTCTAGTTTGAGTCGGTCGGTGACTTTATTCCTGAGCCCAGGTGCTCGAATTTTGCAGTGGGGTTACAAACGAGAAGGAGAAAGATGGGGGATACAAGACGTCCGGTCAGACTTTGGTCAGAAGGGTCGAGAGTGACGGGAGCTCCGCTATGTGCTAAATGAACTTGATTGATCTGAATGAATCTGCCCTTTGTTGGAGAGAGCGCACCCTCTTTTATAGATGAAGGGGATGGTCTCATAGGTGAGAGGAAGAGAGTGCGTATGCTACTAAGTCTTGTTTGTCCACGCCGGCGGGTACAAGATAATGATAGACGCCCACAATACTATTCAATGTCAGATGCACGTGGGAGGTGGCGTCGTTTTCTTTAGGTATGGCAGATGTCGGCGCCTATCAAAATGTTGATACCCAGAGGCATGCGAGGGGTTTTACCATGTTCGCCCGATACGGTAAATGCCGGCGCCCGTAACACTGTTGATGCCTAGAGGCATGTGGGGGAGCCTTATCATATTTGTCCAGTATGGGGGTTAATGGCACCCATAATACTATAGGGGAAAATGTCGACGCCTACAACACTGCTTGGGCTCTGTTGTGCCAAGAGGGTCATAGGGTACTGCCTGGCAGGTGCGCAGGGTACGGTCCCTGGTATTGCGGTTTGACTTGTGCGCCCTGCCTTACTTTCTCTGTCCATTTCCTGGTCCTTACTGAGCGGGCGTCCCCGGTCGGTTGGTCCTAGTCGGCTCTGATTACGCCAGTCGGAGAAGAGAAGTGAGCAGGAGTTTGGTGCATCCCCAGTCGGAGACGTGGGTCAGAGTCAGAAGCGGTGTTTGGCCAGGCCTTTCGGTCGGAGAGGTCATCCGGAGGCGGGCTAGAGACTGAGGTGAGCGCTCCGATGAGAGAGGCGGGTCGGAGTTGGAAAATGGGTGCCATTCCTCCTCGGCCAGGCCTTTCGATCAGAGATTGGAACGCCCTTCTGGCCTATCATTTAGGTACTTGGGTCGGCCCATGAGTTACGCGTTGTCTGCTTGGGCTGAGCCTTTTTTGGAAAGCCAGTCCGTGAGGGACCCCGGGTTTATGAACCCGACAGGAGCCCCCGGGTGATTCGGGTAGAATCATCGGGGGGATTTTTGTTTTGACGGCGGGTGCATGCGAGCGCACCCTCGGGTGTAGCCCCTGAGCCCTCGGGCGATTCGGGCTGAGTCGTCTAGGGGTTTTTTTCGTGTTTGCCAGCGGGAGAAGTTTCGTTTCGTCAGTGGGTGCGCGCGAGCCCACCCATGGGTGTAGCCCTGGAGCCTCCGGGCGATTCGGATACAATCATCTGGGGAGGTTTCAGTGGGCATGTGTGCGTGTTTTTTAGTTGAGACGAAGTTGTCAACCAAGGCGTCGTTGCACAGCCAAGGTAGTTAGTTTTAGGGATCGGGCGAGACGGAGCTCGCGGATCCTGGCATCGTTGCACGCCGTGGGATTCAGGCGAGTTGGAGTAATGAATCCTATCATCGGTGTAGCCCACGCAGCCGAGGCAGTTAGCTTAGGGATCAGATAAGACGGAGCTCACAGATCCTAGCGTCGGTACGCGCCGTGGGATCAGGCGAGTCAGAATCGTGGATCCTGATGGGGCAAGTTTGGGGTCGTAGACCCAGGTGTTAGTGTGCAGTTGAGGCGTAGCTAAGGGATGGGGTGAGTTTAGGGCCGCATACCTAGGTGTTTGGTGTGCAGTTGAGGCATATCTAAGGGATGGGGCGAGTTTGGGGTCGCAGACCCAAGCATTTGGTGTGCAGTCGAGGCATTGCCGAGGGATGGGATGAGTTTAGGGTCGCAGACCTAGGCGTTTTGAGAGTCTTGAGCCCCCGAGCCCTGTTAGGCTTGGTAGGGGTCAGTTTGAGTTTTGTGCGTTACCTCATCCTCGGTTTCTCACAATTGGAGGAGCTGAGTTTTGTCGCTTGCCATGATCGCTCGGGCTCGACTAACATGCTCGGTGAGCTCGGTAACGGGTATGATTGAGTGGAATCTGGGTCCATCGTTCGTGATGGGGTCAACATAGCCCTCTTGTGATATTCCACTGCAACTTTACCTACAATCCGGTAGATGCCTGGGTCATTCTGGAGACCGACCCGGGTGGCCTGCTGGCCTCCCCTCGATGGAGATTCTGTGGGTTTGGCGAGAGATTTAGGATCGAACGAGCAGGTTGAGATGACCCTGTTCACTTCATGGCAGACTAGGCGAGGGCCGCATGGGGCTCATTTGTGTTTTTTCCCTGTCTCTGTTTGACGCGAGGTGGCCTCGAGCCCTTTGTGGGCCAGCCTTCGTACCCCAGTCGGTTGTTGCTCATGTTGAATGTGGCAACTGCCACTTCATGACGCAACATGGAGCATTGTGATGCATTTCGGTGCATGTGCGATGCCTTAGTTCCCGAGCCCCTAGGCAATTTAGGGCCTGAATCGTTCGGGGGGCATGGGCGTATGGAATGAATGCGTGTATAAATGTATGAATGATTATATAAAGAAATAGCAGGGGTCGATAGCGTTACCTTGATGACTCGAGTGACGAGGTTTGAAGAGCTCCAATCGGAAATGTCCGATCGGAACCTGTGCTCGTCGTTTGTGACAGAGTCAGCATAGCCTACATGGGGCATCCCCTTGCTCCTTACCTGTCTCTCGGTATTTTCCTGAGCCGTTCAATTGACTTAGGATGCCTGATGGTTTCTCCTAGAGAAGATCCCATTGTTGGGTTAAAGTTTTTACCATGTGATAGTAAAAAAGAGAGGTAGTATTTAGTATTGTACCCTTATGGAGCCCCCTAGCGACCCGGGCTGAAAATGTTTGGGCTAGGGTGCTTTACAGGAGCGAGTGTTTGACTAAAAAGCGGTAAGACCAAATTTAGGGGAAAAACGACATTGCTGTTCAATGTTCCAAGTGTTGGTGAGAACGTTGTCGTTGTCGTCCTGCAGTCAGTATGCGCCTGGTCGAATTACTTCGGTCACCGTATAGGGTCCTTCCCATGGTGGAAAGAGTTTGTGTTTTTCCTTTGTCGATTGGGTTCTCTAGAGCACGAGATCACCGACTTCAAGGATCCTCCCCTAGATCTTCCTTTCGTGGTACCTACGGAGAGTTTGCTGGTAGCGAGTGGAGTGGATGACGGTCGTCCTAAGGGCCTCCTCGAGCAGGTTGACTTCTTCTTGCTGAGCCTCCACAACTCGGTCATGGTTGAAAGCCTTCACTCTTGGGGCGCCGTGGTCGAGGATGGAGGGCAGCACTGCTTCAGCTCCATAGGCCAGGAAGAAGGGTGTTAACCCTGTGGATCAATTTGGGGTCGTTCTTAGGCTCCAGAGGATCGCTGGACCTCTGCAACCCATCGCCCGATGTACTTGTTGAGTTGATCGAAGATGCGTGACTTGAGTCCTTGGAGGACCATGCCATTGGCGCGCTGGACCTATCCATTAGTACGTGGGTGTCCGACCGAGGCCCAGTCGATTCTGATGTCGTATCCTTCACTGAAGTCCATGAACTTCTTCTCGATGAAGTTAGTCCCATGGTCAGTGATGATGTAGTTAGAAACGCCGAACCAATAGATGGTGTCGAGGAAGAATTTGACCGCCTCTTCCGAGCAGATGTTGGTGATGGGCTTGGCCTTTATCCACTTGGTGAATTTGTCGACTGCTACGAGTAGGTGAGTGAAGCCGCCTGTGCCCTTTTTGAGGGGTCCCACCATGTCGAGGCCCTAGACCATGATCGGCCAGGTGATGGGGATGGTTTGGAGCTCCTGTGCCAGCAAATGGGTTTGTCGAGCACAGAACTGACATCCTTCACACCTATGGACGACCTCCTCTACATCTTGTAGCGCGTTGGGCCAGTGAAAACCTTGGCAAAAGGCTTTTTCGACTAGCGACCTTGGGGCCACATGATGTCCGCAAATCTCGACATGGACCTCGAGGAGGAGCTGCTTCCCCTGGTTGGTGGGGATGCACCTCATGAGCAGCCCCGATGGACTCCGTTTTAGAGTTCATCACCAAGCGTGACGAAGGGCTTAGCGCATCGAGCTATCCATTGAGCTTCAGTTCTTTTAGGTGGGAGAACCTCCTCGAGGAGGTAGGCAAGTAGTGGCGCTCGCCAGTCGATTTGATCAAGTGCCAACACAGCGACATTAGCAGGTGACGTTGTCATGGAGGTACTAGGGTGGGAGCCCCCAAGCGCTGGCTTGGCGTTGGGGTCGGAGCCCCTGGGCATTGGCTTGGCATTAGGGTCGGAGTCCCTGGGCGTTGGCTGGGTGTCAGGGTGTGTCTGGATCGGACCTTCTAGGATATGGGTGGATGGCTCATGGACATCATTGATGAAGACCCCGCTTGGGGATGGATCTCGCCTGGTGGCCAATTTTGCAAGAAAATCGGTGGCATCGTTGTCCTTTTGGGGGACGTGATGCAGCTTGATCCCCTAGAATTTATCCTTGAGCTTGCACACCTCTTGGCAGTATGCTACCATGAGGGGGATTTTATAGAAGGACTCCTTCATGACCTAATCAAGGACCAGCTCCGAGTCACCACGAACGTAGAGTCACATAGCACCAAGCTCGATGGTGATGCATAGTCCATTGATGAGGGCCTCGTACTTTGTGGTGTTGTTTGAGGCTAAAAAGTGGAGGTTGATGGCATAGCAGAGCCTACTCCCATCCGAGGAGATCAGAACCACTCTAGCCCCCGAGTCGGGCGCCATTACGGACCCATCGAAGTATATTGTCCAGTACTCGTGGGTGACATCTAGGGTTGGTAGTTGCACCTCTGTCCATTCGTTGACAAAATCTATGAGAGCCTAAGATTTAATGGTGGTATGGGGGATGTACCTGATGTCGTGGTACATGAGTTCGAGTGCCCACTTGGAGATTCATCCCACGGTGTCGCGGTTATGCATGATGTCCCTGAGCGGGTAAGAAGTGATGACCACAACTTCATGGTCGGTGAAGTAGTGCAGGAGCTTCTAGGTCACCATCAACATGGTGTATAGGAGTTTCTGCACCTAGGGGTGTCGGACCTTGGGGTCGGTGAGTACCTCCCCGACAAAGTATATGGGCCACTGGACCTTAAGGTGGTGTCCTGGCTCCTCCCTTTTGATGACTAGGGCGGCGCTTACCACATGGTTGCTGGCCGCAACACAGAGGAGGAGGGGTTCTCCCCATTCGGGAGCGACGAGGATTGGGGCTGATGTTAGGGACGCTTTGAGGCTCTTCAGAGCCTGCTGAGCTTCCTCAGTCCAGACGAAAGCGTCTGTCTTTTTGAGGAGCTTGTAGAGTGGCATCCCCCGCTCGCCGAGCCGAGAGATGAACCGGCTTAGGGTGGCTAGACAATCGACAAGCCTTTGCATGCCCTTGATGTTGCATATGGGGGCCCATGTTGGAGACGGTCATGATCTTTTTGGGATTGGCCTCGATGCCATGCTCGGACACAATGTATCCCAGCAGTTTTCCCTTTGGAACCTCAAAAACACATTTTTTGGGATTCAGCTTGATGTTGAACCTTCGGAGGTTCGCGAATGTCATGGCTAAGTTTGTGATTAGGTCGCAAGCTTGAGCTGTTTTGACCACTATGTCATCAACATAGACGGTGATTGTTGGTTTCAGTCGCTCGGCTTGATCGGGCTGATCGAGCGGGTCGATTTGGTCGACGAAGCATTGTTGCATGCACCTTTGGTAGGTGGCGCCAGCGTTCTTCAGGCCGAAAGGCATGGTTACATAGCAGTATGAACCATACGGGGTGATGAACAAGGTTGCAAGCTGATCGGACTCTTTCATCGCAATCTGGTGATAGCCCGAGTAGGCATCTAGAAAGGAGAGGATCTCACAACCCGAGGTGGAGTCGACTATCTGGTCTACGCGCGGCAAAGGAAAGCGATCATTTGCACATGCTTTGTTGAGGCTAGTATAATCAACGCACATTCTCCATTTTTCGGTCTTCTTTTTAACAAGAATAGGATTAGCGAGCCAGTCGGAGTGGAATACCTCTCTGATGAATTTGGCTGCCAGGAGTTGGTGATCTCTTCGCCTATGGCCCTGTGCCTTTCGTCGTTGAAGTGATGCAGACGCTACTTGGGAGGCTTTGAGCATGAGATGAGGCATGGTGCGTGCTTGGCGACCTTTCCATGGTATGCCTGGCATGTCAGAAGGCTATCATGTGAAGACATCACAATTGGCACGCAAGAAGTCGATGAGCTCGTATTCCTATTTGGCTAAGAGCTGGGATCCAATCTGCACCATCTTGGTTGGGTCGGTGAGGTTGATTCCCTCCACCTTGGTTTCCTCGAGCGGGTGGAAGGCCGTTGAGGATTTTGGTTTGTTGCTGTCTAGGACTATTGGGGTCGACGACTCCCCGAGCCACGGAAGCTCGGACAAGTTGATGACCGTGGTGGCAAGCCCGAAATGCTCGTGGTACCGGCATCTTCAGCTTGAGGTAGGTGTAGTTGGGGATTGCCATGAATTTGGCGTAGCATGGCCATTCTAAGATGGTGTGGTAGGACCCTAGGAAGTCCACCACTTCGAAGGTGAGGAACTCCGAGCGGAAGTTGGCTCGGTTGCCAAACATGATGGGCAAGTCGATCTGCCCAAGTGGGTATGCCTGTGCTCTCGGGATCACCCCATGGAAGGGAGGGCCCGCTAGGCAGAGTTCTAACCGCGGGATGCGTATGGCATCGAGGGTGTTGACATAGATGATGTTGAGGCCACTGTCTCCGTCTATCAGCACCTTGGTGAGGCGCTTCTTGCGAACGATGGGGTTAATGATGAGTGGGTAATGTCCCAGTCTCATGACGTGGGAGGGAGGGTCCCTCTAATCGAAGGTGATCAGAGATTCTGACTAGCTGAGGAAGGAGGGGATGGCCATCTCGGCGACGCATGCCTCCCTATATTGCACCTTGTGCTAGCGCTTGGACCAGATGGTGTCGGATCCACCGAAGATCATGATGCATTCCTCAGGGTTGGGGAAGCCATCTCCATCCTTGCTCGTCGTGCCTCCTCTCTTAGGTGCTGCCTCTTTGGCGTCTCCTTCTTTCGGCCCATCGGCCTGTCGGAGGAAACATTTGAGGAGCTCACAGTCTTTATAGAGGTGTTTGACAGGGTAGGCATGGTTGGTGCACGCACTATCCATGAGGTTGTTGAAGTGGTTAGGTAGGCCCTATTGGGGCTGCTTGCCTGTGCGATCAGCGGCGATGACCAATGCGGTGTTGTTCGATCGGCGCCAATCCTTTTTGTTCTTCTTGCCCCTCTGCGTGGAGGGGCCCTCATCTTGGTCTTCACGCTTGGTCTTGCCTTTGTCCTAGCCTCCATTGAAGACCGCTACGACTGCCTCCTCGCTAGTGGCATGGTTTGTGGTGATGTCGAGTAGGTCACGGGTGGTACAGGGCTTCAGGTAGCCAAGCTTGTGGATTAGGGACTCATAGGTCATCCCAAAGAGGAATGCACTGATGATGTCTGCATCGATGACATCAGGGAGGGAGTTACATCGTTGGGAGAACCTACGAATGTAATCCTGTAGGGACTCACTGGGCCCCTGCTGGCAGCTCTTGAGGTCCCAGGAGTTCTTAGGGCAGATGTACGTCCCCTGGAAGTTTTTGACAAAGATACTCTTGAGGTCCGCCAAGTTGCAGATGCTATCGTGCGGGAGGAATTCAAGCCACATTCAAACATGTTCCCCTATGCAAATGGGGAGATACTGAATAATGAAAAGGTCATCATCCACCCCTCCAGCTCGATAGGCAAGCCAGAAATCTTTGAGCCAAATACCAGGGTTTGTCTCCCCGATGTACTTGGCTATGTTGGTGGGTGGTCGGAAGCATGGTGGGAACAGCGCTTTCTAGATACGCTGGCCAAAGGCCCGTGGTCCCGGGCCCTCAGGGCTAGGACTCCGGTCGTCCGACCAGCGACCATGCCTAGGCGCGTTTCACCGCTCCCCTCGATGGTTCTGCCAGGACCCGTGTCACCTGCCCTTACCGCCACATGGTGGACGTCATCATTATGTCGAGCCTGATGTCGGTTGCTGATGATGCAACAAGGTCTTGGTGTGGGTCGGGTCATTCATGTACCGACGATCGACGTAGAGTAGGCGTCAGGTCGGATCTCGGCGTAGCCGCTGCATCCCGAGCCACGTTTGGTGGCTGTAGCAGCGAGCAAATGGAGCGACCCGTCTGGTGTGTCCCCACTCCCCTAGTGGAGAGAGAGGGCGCATATCAGAGTCACGATGCGAAGCTTTCTGCCTTTTGAACAGTGGCAGCTTCTACCTGCGCCCAGAGGTTCCAGTAGACCGCCTGCTCCTAGGGGTCGACGGGCTCGGGAACGCCGCACAGAAGCATATCCACAGTGGCGATGTTCTGGCTAGCTTGAGCAAACTATGGGGGTTGTTCCCTTCATTTATGATGTCACGCTAGACCTGGCGGGTGTGACCCCGAGCGTCGCCGGCGAGGTCATGCGCATGGGGCGCGACATGATGTACCGAGCGCGTCGGCGTAGGCGGTGGCTGGTTCTACTACCATTGTCATAGCTCTTTGGCGTGCCCTTATGCAAGCATGAGGGCCCCCATACGTGGGTCTAGAGGGGTGTGAGTCTGAGCAGACTCCGCAACCACTGGTGGCTGTTCCAGAGCATCCGCTATAGCGCACTTCCGGGACAGACGATGGCTTAGGTGCCACATCGTCGATGCTAGAGCCGTTGCTCTCAACCTCATCATCCTAGTGTCTGTGGAAAGTGGTAGGAGCATAGCTTGCCATTCCCATGAATTCAGATGTGAGAGGGAGTGGCGCCAACGTCCTTTGGAGCCCCCGACCGCACGTGTCCATAGGGGAACCGATCATATAGTGTTCATGGTGCAGACAATACAGTCCCTCTAGATAATCGGTGGGAGATAGTAAATAGACAATAAATAACAGTATGTACATTACTTACAGTGGGGTTTGAGCAAAGAGTTTGCTCAGAATGAAGCATAGGTGCCTCATCGTTGAAGTCATCATGTGTCCTAGAGCCGATGGAGGGTGTCCCTTCGACGGGCGCCGGAATGAGTGCCTCCTCGTAGAGGCGTAGTTTGCCAAGCCAGTCAGCAGCGAAGTCTAGGCTTCCAAAGCGGAAGGCCTAGGATGGCTCAAAGACGGATGTAACCCACATCCCAACAGGTGGGAGTGCGGGAAACTCCAGTGAGCCAAAGTGAGTCGTATTGCTTGAGCCTAGCACTCAATGATCGGAGGTGGACTAGCACTCAATGACACATGGTTTATACTAGTTCGGGCAACATGCCCTACGTCTAGTTTGAGTCGGTTGGTGACTTTTTTCCTGAGCCCAGGTGCTCAAAGTTTGCAGTGGGGTTACAAACGAGAAGAAGATAGATGGGGGGTATAAGAGGTCCAGTCGAACTCTGGTCAGAAGGGCCAAGAGTGACGGGAGCTCTGCTATGTGCTAAGTGAACTTGACTAATCTGAATGAATATGTTCTTTGGTTGGAGAGAGCGCACCCCTTTTATAGATGATGGGGATGGCCTTACAGGTGAGAGGGAGAGAGTGCGTATGCTACTAAGTCTTGTTTGCCCATGCCAGCGGGTATAAGATGATGGTAGGCGCCCACAATACTGTTCAATGTCAGATGCACGTGGGAGGAGGCGTCGTTTTCTTCAGGTATGGCAGATGTCAGCGCCTATCAAACTGTTGATACCTAGAGGCATGCGAGGGGTTTTACCATATTCACCCGGTACGGTAAATGCCGGCACCCACAACACTATTGATGCCTAGAGGCATGTGGGGGAGCCTTATCATATTTGTCCGGTAAGAGGGTTAATGGCGCCCACAACACTGTAGGGGAAAATATCGGTGCCTACAACACTGCTTGGGCTCTGTTGTGCTAGGAGGGTCGTAGGGTACTACCTAGCTGGCATGTAGGATACGGTCTCTAGTATTGTGGTTTGACTTATGTGCCCTGCCTTACTTTCTCCATCCGTTTTTTGGTCCTTACCGAGCAGGCGTCCCCGGTCGGTTGGTCCCAGTCGGCTCTGATTACGCTAGTCAGAGAAGAGCAGTGAGCAGGGGTTTGATGCATCCCCAGTCGGAGACGTGGGTCAAAGTCAGAAGCGGTGTTTAGCTAGGCCTTCCGGTTGGAGAGGCCGTCCAGAGGTGGGCTGGAGACTGAGGCGAGTGCTCCAGTCAGAGAGGCGGGCCAGAGTTGGAAAATGGGTGTCGTTTCTCCTCGGCCAGGCCTTTCGGTCGGAGATTGGATCATCCTTCTAGCCTGTTATTTAGGTACTTGGGCCGACCCATGAGTTGTGCATTATTTGCTTGGGCTGAGCCTTTTTTGGGAAGCCGGTCCACGTGGGACCCCAGGTTTATGAACCCGACACATGCTTTATATCTTTTCCATTCCATTTGTAGTCATATTTTGTCTTGTAGACCCTTTCATAGCCTACTATTTTGGCTACATTAGGAATTTCTTCTAAGTCCTAACCATTGTTGGTATTCATCGAATTCATTTCAACTTCCATAGCTTGTTGCCATTCAAACGAGTAAACGCTTCTCATGGCTTCTTCAAATGAGATGGGATCACCCTCCATTTTAATTTCTTCACTAACATAGACTTCATAGTCATTAGAAAACTGGTTTACTAATTCTTTGAGTCCTTATGGGGCCTCAGCTACTGACACTTTCATATGCGGCTATTGTTGCTCTTCATTGCTAAGAGGCAATTGATTCTATAGGCTCCTGTATTATAAGATCCTTGTTTACATTATTTATCTTCTTCGAAAAGCCAACAACAGGTGTTGTATAAGTCATACAATATCAACAGGTATTAAGAGATTCATTGTTTTTAAATCACTTAAGTGGGCATGCAGTCCTGCTTCTCTTCAAGTCTTAGGTCTCTACATACCTCTACATACCATGCTCCCCCAGATCTTCCCATCTTTTTCTAAAGATAGTGCATCTTTAAATATCTTCTTTTGGGTTTAATCCGTTAAAATCTCATATGGCGCTTTAAGCATCACCTTTAACATCTTTGAGACTAACTATGCTATTTTCCTATTAGAAGTTTAAAAGGTCTAGGAATTTAGCTATTTCTCTGTTTAGGGGTATCATTATTGTAACCGTTGTACTCCTCCAATGGTCTTTATCTCATTCTTAATGAAGAGTGTCTTTCTTAATTGATCTTTATATTCTCTCCCTCGAAATATGGCATGAACTTTACTGCCATAATTTCGATAACTATTTAGAAAGCCTATAAACAAGGAGACACTTTATATTCTCTCCCTCAAAATATGGCATGAACGTTGGTTCTAATTTAATCAGAAAATTAGTAAACTAACAAAAATTATCTAGAACTGGCTTGACTCAAGCCTTTTCATTCACATACCCCAGCATTGCAGCCCGTTGGCATGCAGCCGAGTCATCTCGTTGGTTAAAATAAAACATATAATATGCTTTTGCATCAATTCTATATCACCGTTGGGCAGAAAATAGAATTAATGCATAAAACTCATAAATTAACTTGAAATCCATATAACTACTCTTCAAAATTAAATTCTTCCATTGGTTCGAATTTAATTGAAAGATAATCAACTTCATTTCAGTGGAAACTTGATAATGAAATACATTCTTTTAGTTCAGGAACATTTATTGGTCCTTATCTACTCTCTAAAAATTAACCACGTTGGTGTAAAATTTATCAGTGATTTAAACTTCAAACTTAAATTCATTATAATATTGTTATCATCAACGTTGATTAGAAAATGATAATACCATAGTCTTACTTGAACAAAAAAATTGGACTACTCCTCTAATTAAATTTTCTCGTTGGTTCTAATTTAATTAGAGGATAAGCATGATCATAATTTACTAAATATAACTGCTCTTCAAATCAAATTCTCCCGCTGGTTCGAATTTAATTAGAAGATAATCAACATTAAACTTTGCAGCGGAAAGTTGATAAATTGTTTATCTACTTTTCAGAAGCATCTGATTGTACTCATCTACTCTCTGAACAATTTATCCCGTTGGTTCAAAATTGAATAGAGATGAAAAACTAATCAAAATTCATCAAGATTTACTGTGCATTCGGCCCGACCCTTCAGGCGCTCTAGCATGGCCCAGCATGCAGCAGCAGCGCGTGGCCTAGTGACGCATAGTAGCACGTAGCCCTGCAATGCCTGTGCACGTGCTCGCGATGTGTCCCCACGCCTAGGCCACAACCTGGGCATAGGATGAGATTTCTCTCGCCCACCTGGGCTGAATTCGGCCCATGCAATCCCTATCGTCCGTCTTGATCCGACGACTGTGCGTAGCGATCAGGAGATCAAAAGTCACCCCCTCCTAGCCGACCTTCCCAAAAACCCTAACCTCGTTCAGTATTCTCCCCCTCGACCCTCTCTTGCTGAGCGGCGGTCGCCTACTTGTCCAGAGGAGGAAGATGGCACCGCCGCGGGCGCCCTCGCTGGTCAACCCCAAAAACCCTAAACCTAATTTCCTCCCTCCCCCTTCTCTTTCAGTGCTGAGATGGAAAACCAGCGGCGGCCGCCTGTGGCGGCCGGAGGAAAAGAGTGGTGGCACCGTGGCAAGGCCCCTCGTCGGCGAGCGTGCTCGCCCGAGGCTGAGCGCGCCGTCATCGAGTGGCCTTGCGACATTGCCCTAGACCCCTGAGCCTGAGGCAAAGGCTCCACGGTGGTGTGGATGCCCTAGACGATGGCCTGGGGGCTGCTTCCCATGCAACATCGGTGGTGGTGATGGTGACAGGTGAGCCCAAGTAGGCCCCTGTCCCCTTCGTCCATCATTCATCAGATTATGGTTAGGGTTACTTCAGTTTCTGCTCGTGCCCCCAGTAGCTCGAGGTGGCTTCCCGTGCGGCATCGAGACGATGGCTGGCGGTGGTGACGGTGGGGAAAGAACCCTGTTAGGTCCCTTTGTCCTCTCCATTCTGTGATCTAGGGTTAGGGTTTGGGAATGGAAATTTTTCATTTTTCTTCTACATTTCTTTTCACTTTTCTACCCTAGACTTGATCTACACAGTACAAGAAACCTTGGCTCTGGTACCATTGATAGATCATATAACCTCTAGAATCATAGATCAGGGGATAAAACTTGACTTAGATGGGGAAACATGGTGATGTACCTTGCCCTATGGCAGTCGTGGCCATGGCACCGTAGTGACGTGGCCACCGGTTGTAACATCCCTGGTGGTACGAGCTTGTTTAGTACTGTGATTTGGGCCTAAGTAAAATTTCCAAAAATGGGTTTCTTAGAGTTTTGATTTAAAACATACTTGATGCGATGAGTGAATCCGGTGACTTAGTTTTGTGGACTCGAATAAACGCCTAAGTCAAATTATTTAGTGCATAAAGATATTTAGGAATGTCGAATAACAATTCTAGCAAATAAGTAGCGAACGGTTTGTTCTATGAGATTAAGCATGAAAAACAACTTTTATAAATAAAATAAAATCTATTAATAAATAGAACAATATATATATAGCTTTTGAATCTAATTTAAATTCAAGCTTTGTTGAAAATCTCCTTGTGCCTAGGTGTTGCTAATGGTCTAAATTAGTAAAGCGATAGAAATATCTAGAGGTGTGTATATATATATATATATACTCACGTGTTTATTTGGTGAAAACACGTAACAGACAAGAGATAGCGTAGTAGCTTAGCATGCTTCATTTACTTTTCCTGGTGCGGCGTTCAGCGTACTCGCCTTGCTTTGCAATTATGCACCATCTCATCTTCCGTCGTGGCTCTGCACCTCGACGCGTCCATTTGCCTATGCCCCTATCTTCTCTCCATCGCTTGCGTCATGTCCGAAATTTTAATGGGAGAACGTGGCTCTGCCGTGTCCATGCCTCACTGCTCCCTCTCCCTGTGCTCCTTCTAGTGCACACCAAGGCTGAGCTGTTGTCTATCTCTGATTGTCCTTGTCTACCGCTGCTATATGACTCTATGCTAAGCAGGTTGGGTCATCTCTGAGCTGCTGCTGCTCCCGCTCTGCACTAGTGTCTCTCCTTTTTCCTTCCCGCGTCGCACGCTCTCACGTTGCTGACTACCATGAACTGCCTGGCTCTGCAATGCGAAGCCCCCCATCCATCCCCATCCTTACTCCACGCCCAAGCCTACAGCACCGCCCGTGGTCCCACACTGGACCGCGCCCGCAGCGTTGCCCTTCCAGGCACCACCGCCACCTGCCATCGTCTCTTCCCTTTCCCCTTGCGAGCGTGCAAGCCCTAGTGGCCTCATGCTGGTCCACAGCTCCATGACCCGTTCCCATCGCTACTCGACCTCCGTTGCCAGCGCCCATGCCCTGCCACCGTTACTGGTTTCCCTGTTGTGGGCATGCATGGGTGTCGTGCTGTGCCCTATCCCGTGCCTTCCTCCTCGCGTGCGTGTGCCGCCACTGCGCAGCCGCTGCGCCTAGAGCGCCGCCCCGCGCTGTCCTCTCGAGCGCCTTCCTCACTGCCGTAGTCGGGCAGGGCACCCGTCCCCCATAGCTTCTCCTACTGCTCGACCACCGCATGCATAGGTGCGCCCAAAGCCCACGCACGACTCCCACCCTCTGCTTGCCTCTGCTGTGCCGACACATGCCATTCTCGTGCTCGCAACGCTGCTTCCTCGCCGCGTCACCACCGACCCTGCCGTGGCTGGCCAGTTTACCCGGTCGTGGTTTGCTCACCTCCTCACGCCACTTTGTCTCCGCTGCCAACACCACCCTTCTGCGTCCCCTTCTGGCTCCGCTACGCCCCCAGCGCCACAGCCGCCATTGCCGCCACTAGCGCACGTGGCCTGGCCGCTGTGGCCATCGTCGGTTCCTGGCCGCCTCAGCCCAAAGCCACGTGGGTCCCCATGCAGCTCGCCAGTGGGTTGTCTGCCGTCGCTATGCCTTCCCTGGCCCCACCGCTGAAAGGTCCTAATGGCTAGAGGGGGGGTGAATAGCCTAAAAAAATTTCTACAACAACACTTAACAAAAGGTTAGACAATTATGAGGCGAAGCAAGTGTTGCGCTAGCCTACTCAAAATGCAAGCCACCTACCACAATTCTAGTTTAGATAGTATCTATTCACACAATAGCTATGACACTACTCTATGTTAGTGTGCTCTCAAAGGCTAACTAAAGAGCCACACTAACCAAGCAAGCAAGCTCTCACAACTAGCTACACTAAAGAGCTTGACAACTAGTTTGCGGTAATGTAAAGAGAGTAAGCAAGATAGTTATACCGCTGTGTCGAGGAGAGAACCAATCAATCACAAGAATCAATATCAATGAAGACCAATCACCTCAGAATCAAAGATGAACACAATGATTTTTTTACCGAGGTTCACTTGCTTGCTGGTAAGCTACTCCTCGTTGTGGCGATTCACTCACTTGGAGATTCACGCGCTAATTGGCATCACACGCCAAACCCTCAATAGGGTGCCACACAACCAACACAAGATGAGGATCACACAAGCCATAAGCAATTTACTAGAGTACCTTTTGGCGCTCCGCCGGGGAAAGGTCAAGAACCCCTCACAATCACCATGATCGGAGCCAGAGACAATCACCACCCTCCGCTCAACGATCCTCACTACTCCAAGCTATCTAGGTGGCGGCAACCACCAAGAGTAACAAGCGAATTCCGTAGCAAAACATGAACACCAAGTGCCTCTAGATGCAATCTCTCAAGCAATGCACTTGGATTCACTCACAATCTCACTATGATGATGAATCAATGATGGAGATGAGTGGGAGGGCTTTGGCTAAGCTTATAAGGTTGCTATGTCAATAAAAATGGCCAAAGATGGTGAGCTACAGCCAGCCATGGGGCTTAAATAGAAGCCCCCACGGAATAGAGCCGTTGTACCCCTTCACTGGGTACTGATTGGGGTGACCGGACCCTCTGGTCCTACTGACCGGACGCTGCCCCTCAGTGTCTGGTCGCCCGATAGCGACCATGTGTCTCCTGCGTTCAACAGTGAACGTTTGATCTCAACGGTCGACATGTTCACCGGACGCTCCAACAGAGCTGACCGGACGCTAGACCCCAATGTCCGGTCGTTTCCAGTAAGCTCCCAAAACCATGTTTTGCCGACCAGACGCGTCTATTAGAAAATGACCGGACGCTGAGCCTCAGCGTCTAGTGGAGTACAGTAAGCATCCTTGTCCGATTGGACACGTCTGGTGATACCGGACCGGACGCTGCTGGCGTCCGATCGGCTGCTCTGCCGAACAATGCTTTTCTGATTCACACCAGATGCGTCCGGTGTGGCGACCAAACGCGTCCGGTCACTGAGTTTGTCGCCAAATACCAGACGTGTCTGGTCACCATACCAGACGCGTCCGGTCACTCTGTAACCAGCGCGACTAACTCCTCTTCGACTCTATCTTCTTCACCCTTGCTCAAATGTGCCAACCACCTAGTGTATCACCTTGTGCACATGTGTTAGCATATTTTCACAAATATTTTCAATGGTGTTAGCACTCCACTAGATCCTAAATGCATATGCAATGAGTTAGAGCATCTAGTGGCACTTTGATAACCTCATTCCGATATGAGTTTCACCCCTCTTAATAGTACGGCTATCAAACCTAAATGTGATCGCACTCTCTAAGTGTCTTGATCACCAAAACAAAATAGCTCCTATGGTTTATACCTTTGCCTTGAGCTTTTTGTTTTTCTCTTTCTTCTTTCCAAGTCCAAGCACTTGATCATCATCATGTTATGATCTTTATTTGCTTCACCACTTGGAATGTGCTACCTATCTCATGATCACTTGATAAACTAGGTTAGCACTTAGGGTTTCATCAATTCACCAAAACGAAACTAGAGCTTTCAATCTCCCCCTTTTTAGTAATTGATGACAACCCTTTTACAAAGATATGAATTGAATTTCAATTGAATCCATATTGCTTGCCCAAGCATATTTACCATGTGTAAAAGGATATGGACAAGTTTTATGAACCCAAAATAGTAGCAATTGCTCCCCCTACATATGTGCTAAGAGTTTGGATTGTAGCTTGCACATATGCTTAGATAGGAAATATAGGAGTCAATGTCTACCAAATAATGTTAAGGTATAAAAGATGGACCTTTGAAGCATGATACCAATCGGAGTGCACCAATATACCATCCTTAGCACCATGGTTAGCTCAATACCACTTGGAAACAACACTTGGAAATGAAAGTTGTCTAGTGATTTCATTTCATCATTCAATCTAACAACTAACATACATCACACAAGCATGGATGTTTAAATTTAATACTTGTGCCATGCAAGCAAACATATGAAATGCACATTCAAATGCATCATCCAAGTTCATGAGCTTGCTCCCCCTACTTGTGTGCTCAAAATTTTAGTTGATCCCTTTCCTTTGTCATATCTCTCCCCCTATGTCATATATCAAGAAATTTTTATGTTTTTTCTCCCTTTATGATATTTCTCCCCCTTTTTCACTATCTTTACTACTATCTTTGTTTCTCTCCCCCTTTGTCATCAATGACCACAAAGGTTCAAAATATAGATAGTATTACTTGTAGGGTCGAGACTATCAATGTCAATCAATGGGGTGAGGATCATTTTTCCAAATTTGGTCCAATCTAGATCATTTGCCAAGGATATTTAACTCGGTTTGATCCAAGGACAAGCTTCTTCACACCTCCAAATAAGGGTTATCTTGTACCATGTTGAGTTAAATGCTTATAACTCATTTTCTAGATTAAACACTAGGTTTACAAGCCCATAAACATGTCATATGCTACCACTAGATCAAGTCAAGCATAGAAGCAATAGTGATACCATATAGACATCAAAATCATTTGATTTTCATGACTAAGCCTAATAAAATAGAACCACTTGAAAGGTCCTAATAAAATTGAAAATGTGACTAGATGCACTAATCATGTCCTTAGCAAAGATGTATGTCATGCCAATCAACTTTTACCTTGGAGAGGTATGTCATATGAGTGGGGAGTGCATCAACACATATTTGAGAAATCCAATATGTTCAACTCATTCCTTAGCTTGCAAAACCTTTTCTCATCCAATGGCTTGGTGAATATATCGGCAAGTTGATCTTCGGTGCCTACACTCTCAATGCAAATGTTCCCTTTTTGTTGGTAATCTCTTATGAAATGATGGCGGACATCAATGTGCTTTGTTCTTGCATGTTGAACTAGATTGTTGATCAATTTGATTGCACTCCCATTGTCACATAGCAATGGCACTTTCTTGAACTTGATTCCAAAGTCACTCAAAGTGGCCTTCATCCAAAGTACTTGTGCACAACAACTACCAGTGGATATATATTCAGCTTCGGCGGTTGATAATGCAACACTATTTTGCTTTTTTGATGACCATGAGACAAGTGATCTTCACAACAATTGACATGTGCCCGAGGTACTCTTCCTTTCAACCTTGCATCCCGCATACTCCGAGTCAGAGTAACCAACTAGCTCAAACTTTGCTCCTTTGGGATACCACAAACCAATATTTGGTGTATGCTTCAAGTACCTCAATATCCTCTTTGTAGCCTTCAAATGACTTTCTCTTGGTGAGGCTTGAAATCTTGCACACATGCATACACTAAACATGACATCCGGCCTTGATGCGGTCATATAGAGTAGGCTTCCAATCATAGACCGATACAACTTTTGATCCACCATATTGCCACTTGCATCACTATCTAAGTTGTCATTTGTTCCCATTGGTGTGCTAATGATTTTGCTATCAATCATGCCAAACTTCTTGATCATGTCCTTGATATACTTGCCTTGACTCACAAATATACCAGTCTTCAATTGCTTGATTTAAAGACCAAGGAAGTAACTCAACTCTCTGATCATGGACATTTTAAATTCATTAGCCATCGTCTTTCCAAACTCATCACAAAATTCTTGATTGGTTGATCCAAATATGATATCATCAACATAGATTTGCAATATAAATAGATCTTTTCCAATCTTCTTGATGAAAAGAGTGGTGCCAACCTTGCCCATTGTGAACCCTTTAGAGAGTAGGAAATCCCTCAATCTCTCATACCATGCTCCAGGTGCTTGCTTCAAGCCATACAATGCCTTCTTCAACTTGTACACATGGTTGGGCTTCTTGTCATCTTCAAAACTAGGAGGTTGCTCAACATATACTTCTTCATTGATGTAGCCATTGAGAAATATACTCTTAACATCCATTTGATAGAGCTTGATGTTGTGGGCACAAGCATAGGCTAGCAAGATTCTAATTGCTTCCAATCTAGCAACTCGGGCATATGTTTCTCCAAAGTCAAGACCTTCAACTTGTGTATAGCCTTGTACTACTAATCTTGCTTTGTTCCTTACTACTATCCCATCTTGATCTTGCTTGTTTCTAAAGACCCATTTGGTTTCAATTATATTGTGTTCCTTTGGTCTCTCTACTAATTCTCATACTTGATTTCTTGTAAAGTTATTCAATTCTTCATGCATAGCATTCACCCAATCAACATCCTTCAATGCTTCATCTATCTTCTTTGGTTCAATGGATGACACAAATGACAAATGCTCACAAAATGATATCAATCTTGATCTTGTTTGTACACCTCTTGAAATATCACCAATGATAGTGTCCAATGGATGATCCCTTGCAACATTGGTTGGTTGGAGGATTGGAACTTGATTGCTTGCACATGCTTGATCATTGGGTTGGGAAGATGTACTAGCCACTTGATCTTGTTCATTGTCATGAGAGCCACTTGTACTAACTTGATTTGTATCGTCTTGCACATTTGAGTTAGAGAGCACTTGCACTTGATCATCTTCATCATCATTCACTTGCCTAGGCCTCAATTCACCAATATCCATGTTCTTCATGGCATTTGAAAGTTGAATGCCTCTAACATCTTCCAAGTTCTCATTCTCTACTTGTGAACCCTTGGTTTCATTAAATTCAACATCATGAACTTCCTTAAGAGTACCACTATCCAAATTCCAAACTCTATATGTTTTGCTTGTAGTGGAATATCCAAGTAGGAATCCTTCATTACATTTTTTGTCAAACTTGCCCAATCTAGTGCCTTTCTTCAAGATATAGCATTTGCAATCAAAGACTCGAAAATATGCAATGTTGGGCTTTCTACCATTCAAGAGCTCATAGGATGTCTTCTCTTTCAATGGGTGACAATAGAGGCGGTTGCTACAATAGCAAGCCGTGTTGATAGCTTCGGCCCAAAAAGATTGACTCACATTGTACTCACTAAGCATAGACCTTGCCATATCAATGAGTGTTCTATTCTTTCTCTCAACAAGGCCATTTGATTGAAGTGTGTACTTGGCCAAGAATTGATGTCTAATTCCAAATTCATCACACAACTCATCAATTCTAGTGTTCTTGAACTCACTACCATTGTCACTTCTAACTCTTTTGATGGTTGTTTCAAACTCATTGTGAATGCTCTTGACAAATGATTTGAATATTGCAAACACATCACTTTTATCCACTAGAAAGAATACCCATGTGTATCTAGTGTAGTCATCCACTATCACAAAACCATATTTGTTACCACCAATGCTAGTGTATTATATTGGTCCAAACAAGTCCATGTGCAATAACTCAAATGCTTTACTAGTGCTCATCATGCTTTTCTTAGGATGGGTGTTTCCAACTTGTTTGCCGGCTTGACAAGAGCTACAAAGCGTATCCTTTTCAAACACAACATCTTTCAAGCCTTTAACTAAGTCATGCTTGACCAATCTATTCAATTATTTCATTCCAACAAGACCAAGCCTTCTATGCCATAACCAACCCATGCTAAACTTAGTGAATAAGCATGTAGATAATCTAGCTTCACTAGCATTAAAATCAACCAAGTATAGATTCTCATATCTAAAGCCTTTGAAGATCAAGTTAGAGCCATCTACACTTATGATCTCTACATCATCTACCCCAAATATGCATTTGAATCCAAGATCACATAATTGAGCCACAGATAGCAAATTGAAGTTCAAGCTCTCTACTAGCAATACATTGGATATACTCATGTCATTAGATATTGCAATCTTACCAAGCCCTTTGACCTTGCCTTTGCCATTGTCACCAAATGTGATACTATCATAACCATCATTGCCATTGGTGTTGATTGAGTTGAACATTCTTGCATCACCGATCATGTGTTGAGTGCACCCACTATCAAGAACCCAATGCCTTCCTCTGGCTTTGTAATTGACCAACAAAAGAAGATCAATTCTTTTTAGGTACCCAAACTTGCTTGGGTCCTTGAAGGTTAGTCACTAGGCTCTTTGGTACCCAAATGGCTTTCTTCTTTGAGCCCATCCATGGTTTACCAATGAACTTAGCCTTTACACCATTTATACCCCTAGTAAGCATATAGCATGAATCAAGCTTAATGGAGGATACATTAGCATTTTTGCTCTTATTTTTGCATTTTTGCTCTTTATGACCAACTTGCTTGTAACTAGTGCAAAACTGACCATTGTTCTTCACAAAACTAGTCTTGTGAGGAGCAAAGGCCGTCTTGCCTTTCTTGGGGGTATAGCTCAATTCCTCTTTATAGAGAGAAGCTCTTTGGCTATCCAAGCACATAAGCAAGCGGTCCTCACCACCGTAAGCCTTAGCCAAGGTGTGAGTGAGCTTATTGACCTCCTTCTTGAGGTTCTCATTCTCAACCACTAGTGAGGAATCGCAAGTGAGACCATCACTACTAGATGAGGTAGAAGTGGAAGTGCTACAAGAAGAGTTAGTAGGAGCAACAATGATAGGCAAAGATAGTGATTCATCAATTATATTACAAGTTAAACCTATATTACAAGTATCAACATGCTTCTTTTTATTTTGCTCATTAAGCAAAGAGGAATGAGCCTTTTTAAGCTTTTTATGAGCTTTGCCAAGCTTCTCATAGGCTTCCTTTAGCTTATCATGAGTTGCTTTGAGCTCATCAAGGGCTTGATTCAGGGCTTTTACCTCCTTATTCAAGCTCTTGCATTCTCTTCTCTTAATGTCAAAGTGTTCTTTTGCATCTTCTAGCATGTCAAATAATTCATCCTTAGTAGGTTCATCATTATCACTATCACTATCATTTTCATTTTCATGGTCATTTTCATCATCATGTTTTTCATCACTTTCATCATCACAAGATTGTACCTTAGTGGCTTTAGCCATGAAGCATGATGAAGATTCGAAGAGAGAAGGCTTCTCATTGATGGCAATGCTTGCAAGAACCTTCTTCTTGGTGGTCTTGTGATCATCACTATCATCATCATCATCACTTGAGGAAGCATCACTATCCTAAGTGACTACATATGAACCACCCTTCTTCTTCTTGAAGGCCATCTTGTCCTTCTTCTCTTTCTTTTCCTTCTTGTCCTTCTTCTTGTTCTTCTTGTTGTCATCATCATTGTCACTATTGTATGGGCATTGAGCAACAAGATGATCTTTGCTTCCACACTTGAAGCACCTTCTTGACTCTTCTTTGTTCTTGGATGAAGACTTCTTTCTTCTAGCACGGTAGCCCTTCTTCACCATGAACTTGCCAAATCTTTTGACAAAGAGAGCCATCTTCTCATCATCATCATCATCCCAAGATTCATCTTCTTTACTTGATGTTTCTTGCTTAGCTTTTCCCTTGGATGATGTGGTTTTGAATGCCATGCTCTTCTTCTTGTCATCCTTCTTGTCATCTTTCTTCTCCTTCTTTTCTTCCTTCTCATCATCATCTCTATAAGTATCATCGGTCATTATATCTCCTAATACTTGGTTTGGTAGAATGGTGTCTAAACCGCTTCTTACTAGAATGGTGACCAATATACCAAATCTTGAAGGTAAGCATCTCAAGAACTTGTGGGAGAAGTCCTTATCCTTCACTTCTTCTCCAAGTGCTTTGAGATCATTGATAAGCACTTGAAGCCTATGGAACATCTCCGTCACACTCTCATCCTCCTTCATCTTGAAGCTTGCAAACTTCTCCTTGAGAATGTAAGCCTTTGCACCCTTCATGGCTTGAGTGCCCTCAAATGACTCTTCCAACTTCTTCCATGCCTCATGAGCCATCTCAAAATTTTTGACTTGCCCAAATGTTCTTTCATCAATTACATCATGAATAGCATATAGAGCAATGTTATTGTTTTGGAGAAGTACTTCTTCGACCGTGGTGGGATTCTCCGAATCTTCAATCTCAATTTTTGTTTCTACCACCTTCCAAACCTTCCTATTGATTGACTTGATATAAGTTGTCATCTTGGCCTTCCAATAGGGATAGTTGGAGCTATCAAATTGGGGTGGCTTCTTGGTGTTGTTGATTTGAGCTATTTTAACACCGAAGGTTGTTAAGCCTTAAATAACGGTGACCTCAGCTCTGATACCACTTGAAAGGTCCTAATGGCTAGAGGAGGGTGAATAGCCTAATAAAAATTTCTACAACAACACTTAACGAAAGGTTAGACAATTATGAGGCAAAGCAAGTGTTGCACTAGCCTACTCAAAATGTAAGCCACATACCACAATTCTAGTTTAGATAGTATCTATTCATACAATAGCTATGACACTACTCTATGTTAGTGTGCTCTCAAAGGCTAACTAAAGAGCCACACTAACCAAGTAAGCAAGCTCACAACTAGCTACACTAAAGAGCTTGACAACTAGTTTACGGTAATGTAAAGAGAGTAAGCAAGATAGTTATACCGCCGTGTCAAGGAGAGAACCAATCAATCACAAGAATCAATATCAATGAAGACCAATCACCTTGGAATCAAAGATGAACACAATGATTTTTTTACCGAGGTTCACTTGCTTGTCGACAAGCTACTCCTCGTTGTGGCGATTCACTCACTTGGAGGTTCACGTGCTAATTGGCATCACACGCCAAACCCTCAATAGGGTGCCGCACAACCAACATAAGATGAGGATCACACAAGCCACAAGCAATTTACTAGAGTACCTTTTGGCGCTCCGCCGGGAAAGGTCAAGAACCCCTCACAATCACCATGATCGAAGCCGGAGACAATCACCACCCTCTACTCAATGATCCTCACTGCTCCAAGCCGTCTAGGTGGCGGCAACCACCAAGAGTAACAAGTGAATCCCGCAGCGAAACACAAACACCAAGTACCTCTAGATGCAATCTCTCAAGCAATGCACTTGGATTCACTCCCAATCTCACTATGATGATGAATCAATGATGGAGATGAGTGGGAGAGCTTTGGCTAAGCTCACAAGGTTGCTATGTCAATGAAAATGGCCAAAGATGGTGAGCTATAGTCGGCCATAGGGCTTAAATAGATGCCCCTACGAAATAGAGCCGTTGTACCCCTTCACTGGGTACTAATCGGGGTGACCGGATGCTCCGGTACTACTGACCGGACGCTGCCCCTCAGCGTCCGGTCGCCCGATGGCGGCCACGTGTCTCCTGCGTTCAACAGTGAACGTTTGATCTCAACGATCGACATATTGACCGGACGCTCCGACAGAGTTGACCGAACGCTGGACCCTAGTGTCCGATCGTTTCCAGTAAGCTTCCAAAACCATCTTTTGTCGACCGGACACGTCTGTTAGAAAATGACCGGACGCTGAGCCTCAGCGTCCGGTGGAGTACAGTAAGCATCCTTGCCCGACCGGACACGTCTAGTGATACCAGACCGGACGCTGCTAGAGTCCGATCGGCTGCTCTGCCAAACACTGCTTTTCTTATTCACACCGGACGCGTCCGGTCGCTAAGTTTGTTGCCAAATACCGGACGTGTCCGATCACCATACCGAACCCATTCAGTCACTCTGTAACCAGCGCGACTAACTCCTCTTCGACTCTATCTTCTTCACCCTTGCTCAAATGTGCCAACCACCAAGTGTATCACTTTGTGCACATGTGTTAGCATATTTTCATAAACATTTTAAATGATGTTAGCACTCCACTAGATCCTAAATGCATATGCAACGAGTTAGAGCATCTAGTGGCACTTTGATAACCGCATTCCGATATGAGTTTCACCCCTCTTAATAGTATGGCTATCAAACCTAAATGTGATCACACTCTCTAAGTGTCTTGATCACCAAAATAAAATAGCTCCTATGGTTTATACCTTTGCCTTGAGCTTTTTGTTTTTCTCTTTCTTCTTTTCAAGTCCAAGCACTTGATCATCATCATGGTATCATCATCATCATGTTATGATCTTCATTTGCTTCACCACTTGAAATGTGCTATCTATCTCATAATCACTTGATAAACTAGGTTATCACTTAGGGTTTCATCAATTCACCAAAACCAAACTAGAGCTTTCAACCGCATCGTTGCCGCCGTAGTCGACCGGTGCCTATGTGTCGTGTTCTGCTTTTGAGAAGGTAGAAAAGGGACCCTAACGTAAATAGCAATTTTCAATGTGTTCATTTTGTAAAAATGCGAGACTCGTAGATTCATAAATAGGGGCTTAGTTAATTCAGGGAAAGTTCAAGGGTTTTAGTGCAAACTTGCCATCACATTTGGACTTGGCCGCGTGGGTCGCTGTCGCATGCGCGCCTGGTGGGCCGCCAGCCTCCGCTGGGCCGCTGGCCGGACGCATCGCTGGACCGTTCACGCCACTACCCGCACCTGGGCCACCGTTTGCGCTGCGCTGGGCCACGCGCGTCGCGCCCTGCCTAGGCCGGCCTGGTGCCGCGCGTATCTGGGCCGCACGTCCACGTTGGGACTGTTGGGCCGCTTTGCCACCGTCGGCCTTTTTTTTCTAGAAAACACTTAGCTAATTTAGTTTCTGAAGTAAATTTGTAAAATTAAAATAAAATTGTGTAGGTGTCCAAAAATGGTGAAACCAATTTTGTTGAGTTTCTAAAATTATGATCTATCTGCTAGTATATTTTGTTCGCATAGTTTGAGAATATTCTTGGAAACTATATAATTAAATCGAGATACTTAATATCGTTAAAAATATCAACGTGTAGGAATGGTTATGGTAAATTGGTAATAGTGTTGGATTTGAAATTTTTATAGTAGGTTCCTAGCAATATTAGTTACTCACTATAATTTTCGTAGCTCCAGAATAATTAGTTTGCTAGATAGATAATGACGCTTTATTTTGAATAAAGATTAAATCGATAGAATAGAATAAAGAAATAACTGGGTTTGTATAACTAAAACATTGGTTGGGAAATAGCACCTTTTTCGACAATGGGGATACGTAGCCTAAGTACGGTCGTTATTAGAAATAGCTCGTTAACTTGAAAGGCGTAAATCGTATTTTACGAGTCACGATTGCAGTTGATTAATTACGTCTTTGCATTGCATCGCATTGCATATCATAATAGGGACTTTGATGGGTCGCGGAGTCATCGGGGGTTGCTGGAGAAATGATGCTTTTGGAGATTGTGTCGTCATGATGGAAAGTTAACTGCTGATTATATTTTATCCAGGCAAGCCCCGGTGCATAACCCCTATTTTGCTGCACTTTAAATTATATTTGTGCATTAAGTTCTAAGGAGTTGAATGAAACCCACTTGCATATATATATCTTTATCCTATGAGTCTTACTAGTATGACAGGATCGTGTAAATTGCTATGCTACAGGACGTCGGTAGAAGTCGAGTGATTGTCTGTCACTCACGAGATATAGGAAATATATTATTGTATTATTATCACTTGAAAATATAAATGGTGGAAATAAAAAATGATGACCGGACAGAAATATGGTTTGGGTATTGGTGGGTGCAAGAGGTTGTGTCTTGCGGTTAATGGGACATAGCTTGGTTACACTGCTTTTCCTGTCTGTGTCGGTTAAGGACCGGCCGTTGCCTAAGGCTCTAGGCAAATCACAGACTTATTATCCCGAGCACATACTTGGGTATGGGTGCTTGAAAGACTTTTTACTCTCTTATCATGGGTTCCGGCTCTTTCCGGACCGACTGCCATGGTGGTTTTTGGGTTAGGAGGTCCTTGCACCGCACTGAGTCCAGGACTTAGGGGCGAGGGCTTGCAGTCCCAGTTTGGACGGGGACCTAGACCCCATGATAGGAGGGTAGTGGGTTGGTCCTGCTTATGCCTTGGGTACAAGCGGGACGTGTCTTTTCAGGGTACCTAGCTGGGGACATTGATTCGTGAATCGCCGGACAATCCGGTACGGCTTGTCTGCGGTCTAGCACCGTAGTAAGAACTGAAAGATGAAAGATAAAAAAAAGGAAATCTGATTGCTTACCACTTACTTGAAAGTAGCACATGTGCTTACATAGAATGGTTGGTTAATGAACTAATGCGACTGTTAATAAAAATCGAATATAAGGACGCACGCTTAGTAACGCTTCTTGCAGATGCAATAAACCTACAAGCCAGATAGCCTTGTATATCCATGGAGTCTTTTCTTTCCTCCTATCGGGTAAATCTTGCTGAGTATAATTGAGTACTCAGGGTTTTATTTACCCTGTTGTAGATGACACGTGGATGCTAGAGCTGAACTTGTGTGTGTGGATTCCTCCTGATGGGCTCAGAGAGGATTTTCTTTACATTGCGATCATAGTTTTATTTATAACTCTCACCAAATGTTTTATTAAATGAAAGTTTTATAATCTGTTGTCATAGTTTATAGATTACTGCTATATCGTTTCATGAATAGATATTTATTTCCGCTGTAACTCTATTCACTTGTTTATATTTCGCAGTTCACTTAAATTGTTCGATAATATGGTTATGTTCCGCTGTTATAACAATACATATTATTCACTGATGTTGTCTTAAAAGTGATGTAAGAAATGGTTAAGAATGATGTAAGCTTTTATTCTCTCATTTGTGATCCTGATGGAAAAATATGAATTTTCGGGTTCTCCCTTGAGGTGTGCCTGACGGGACCGCGTAATTTATTGTTCTCCCTTGAGTGCTTAGTGTCTAATGGAAGACGAGCACTCCTGGGAGGCGTTAGATTAGGCGGTTCTGCCACATCGGTGTCGCACCAGTGCAGGCGCGGTGTAGTGACGGCGGTCGAAGGCGATAACGCATCCCGTCGCTCACAGCACCCCTTTAGATCGGACTATGATTAGAAACTTCAGGGTGGGACTAGTGGCTACCAGTTAACCTCTTGCCTTGTGCTCCAGCCCTACCATCCTTTTATGACGCTGCGCGACGGAGGTCCATCAACCAGTAGAAAGGTTGAGCGTCCTTGATCAGGACACGAATTAAGGACCCAATTGGTGGAGCCTAACAGCCTCCTCCTCCAGTGCTCGTAGCTTCCCTCAAGTTGCAGGCGGCACGAACGGGGAACCTGGCCTGGATTGAATCTTGGGCGATCGGCGATCTAGTGCTGCTTTTGCTTGACGCCAGCACGTACCACCATACAACAAGAATCAAGCGCGGATCTTCAGTCTGTTCGGTTGGCGGGTTCGTATCGTTGCTGGTTTATGAAGAAGTACTGCTGACTGATTTGTGTGAGAGAAAAATACTGTTCCGATCAGAAATTTACGATCGTTTACGACGAGCCAGCTGCTTATCCCACACGGCCAGCCAGCATGGGGAGGTTGGTCTCACGCATCAACTAACCCTGCAACTAGCGGAAAAAAGATACCACGAGCCGCGAATGAATGCCTCCCGATCCCTCTAGGCATCTTTTTAGCCACCGGTGTTTGGGTCCATCGGCTGGAATTGGATATGCCTGTAATAATTTTGAACCGTTGCATGCATAACACGGCCCGAATCTTCGAGATCCGTAGATATATAGGCGATACGATGCACCAACGCCGGCCTCATGTTGGGCTTGGGCACATGCCCCGGCATATATCGTGCCAATGTGTGTGTGCACACCAACGCTAGGATCGGTGCAAGGAGTCCATGTAATGTAATGTAAGCTTGCGCAGGATCGGTGTGCCCACTTTACAAATGGATCGAGTGAACTGCGTGTCCCTCAGATTGACACACAGAGGCCGAATTATGTTCTTTCCAATCAACCGTGTGAATTATTGTTCGGTTCGTGGGACGTTGCTACTCCACCAACGATGGCCAGTGTCCGTACTCAGCTGCGAAAAAAAAAATTGCAAACGTGAATTTCCGTTAGGTGCGTGTGTATGCTTTACAACCGCATGATTGGAGAACTGCTGATACTACTGCCTACCTACGCACGTTGGCGATTTCATGAGCGACGAGACTGGACGTGCCATCAGCGCCGTCGAATCGAACAACCTCGCTCGGGGGGCACGGGCCGGTGGCGGTGGGCGTCGCTCGTCCAAACATGCAAAAGAGAAAAGAGCCCGCGACCTGCGATGCGAGTCACGCACGTTTCCCAGGCCAGGACCACACGTTGTTTAGCGACGGCGATCGGCGCCTACGTACGTTGAGGAGCGGGCCGCGGGGTTCCGCGGTTCGCCTCCGCGATTGTCTGTGTGGCTCGGCGGCGCGCACGTCCGCCCACCCCACCGCGGCGGCGCCCGTGCCCCGTACCAGTGTGCCCACCAGTAGCGGCGGAACGGAGTCGGGCCCGGGCCCGGGGGCGCCGGATGGCGATCCGCGCGATAAATGCCGCGCCGGTCCGAGCCTCACACCTCGCTCTCGTACCGCCGCAGGCCACTACTTTGCCGGCCCTGCTTTTCCAATTTCTTCCTTTCTTTCACTGCCTGTTCTTTTTTTTTTATTTTTTTGCTTGCGGCCGGGCGAACCACCTGGCCGTGAGGGATTATTTATATATTTATCATTATTATGATGTAAGTGGTATAAAAGTATTATATCAGTGACTTATCCGTTAGTGACACAGTGTGAGATGTCATCCGTAATAATGGCAAATATGTAAATGCCCCGGCCACGAGTGGCCCCTGCCATGTCATCGCGGCCACGCGGGCCCCACCCTGCCACGTTGGCGGCACGGGTGTACGGGACGAGCGAGAGGCCCGATGAGATGAGGAGCAGAGATCGGCATTTCGGTGGTGTGGTTCGCCACGCTCTGGCAACAATAATTTTATCCTCTACTAGATAATGGTGATAGTGATATAGACGCATCACGGAATGAAAATATTTTTTTTGGGGCAGCAAAGGTCCACTGGTGTTTTGGATGCTAGCGCAGGCGCGGAATCCATCTCATATATGAAGATCTCCGCTTTCTGTACCTTCGGTTGGCGCTGACACCAGATGAACCAGACATGTAAATCGGTTCTCAGTCTCTAGCAGATATACGGTGGCCGACGTCAATTTTTTTTTTTTTTTTTTTTTTTTTGCTTCAGAGTTGAATGTAAGGGAGATGCTACAGTAGATTATGCTTCAGAACTAACATGGTAATGAAGCGGGTAACAAACTGTTCCTACTGCTAGCCACTATGCTACCGTCACCGGTGTTGTCCCTCCACATATCTCTATCCATAACACGCTCCTCGACCTTCTACTCCCTTGTTATCATCCTTGTCGTGATCCCGTCACCGACCTTCTTCACCAACTACTTTATTTTGTGACTCCCCGTCAATGACGCCGTGTAATTGTCGGCCTTCGCCACCGGTGGTCGATGGAGGCCATCTAGCGTTTCGCCTAATGCCCACCTCCTCTATCGATCCAACCACCCCCAAGCCCCAACGCCCTTTTTCTAATGTTGGTAGCCCACATCTAGCCTCGCTACCTTAAAACCTCGAAACCCAAAACCATCCATACTACCGCTCGCCATTACCAAGTTCTTCTGGGGTGTTTGATTCCTCATCCAAATCTTGTCTACTATTGTTGAGCAAGGATTTAATGTTGCTGGTGTGTTTGGATATTTGGTTATCTTTTCTCGGTTTTCATGCTACCAAGAATTATCGGGCTTTCACCTTGCTACCAATGGTGAGCCAAAATGGCTGTCCTAGCCCAGCAAGTTTCTAGGATTAGGTAAGGTAAAGTAATCTTACCCTGGGAACCAAACTTCTCCCTAGTTTTCGACCAAATCATCAAGATTTTATGCACATGAAGGATACGAGGTGCGTGAAAGTACTCTCTCCGTCCATAAAAAGATTCGTGCTGGTCAAGTTTGACTAGGTTTGTAAAGAATATTTGTATCTATATAAATAGGTTCATTATAAAAATACATCTAATGACCTATCGAGTGATACTAATTATGTACTAAAAATACTAATATTTTCTTATACATATTATATATTTAGCCAAATTAAAAAATGTTTGGCCTTTGGGAAGTGAGGATGATACTTTTTATGGGATAGAGTGGTTAATCATCTTTGGAGAAACACACACACGTATGATCAGTTCAATATACTGTGCACTGTTACTGCCAAGCATAGCTGGTGACCGTCAAAGAAAATAACTGCGGTGAACTTAATCTACCAATAACATACGACATACCATAGAACAAAGCATATAGTGACAGCCTTTACTCGGCCTAACCGGTGAGGAAGCCTTGCGAGTAAATGCCATCCATCCATGTATCCAGGGGGAAACCCCATCAAACTCATCCCAAATCTTCGCCCATGTGGCCTCAACGCAGCGGTACCTCGAAGATAACATCACAAGTTGCACAGCGTCCTCTCTGTTTCTCTCCCCTACGGAAAACCAAGACCCCGCTGGTTGGCTGGTTGGTATTGTTGTGGTTTGTCAATGAAAATTTACGAAGCCAAATGAACAGGCTGTTATTTCCCCCATGACATCCATAAATATTCGGGCGAGTTTAATATCCCGTCCGCCCAACATGCGAATCAAGTTGATATCCCAGCAAAGGACAGGCCAACGAGAGAGAGGGAAAAAAGGGGGAAGAAAACGAAATTCCCAGGCCGAAATCCTTGCCCACACAAATTGCAGGGCGCCGGAACCCCACACTATATAAGCGCCCTCGGCACACTCCCCCGTTTCTTGCACTCCTCTCCTTTCGCAATTCACTCATCCTCCACACCTCTTACTGTCCCACTCTGTTCCTCCCACTCGTCGGCTCTGCTCCAATTTCAATTCAAAGAAGACGCTCGGACATGGAGTGGCTGCGCGGGAAATCCATCGGCAAGGGCGCCTTCGGCACGGTGCACCTCGCCGTGGACACGGCCACGGGCCGCGCCTTCGCGGTGAAGTCGGTGGACGCGAAGAGCGCGCCGGCGGCGGCCATGGCGTGCCTGGAGAGCGAGATAAGGATCCTGAAGCGGCTGAGCTCGCCCCACGTGGTGGCGTACCTCGGCGACGACGGCGCCACGGGGGCGACGAGGAACCTGCACATCGAGCTGGTGCCCGGCGGCAGCGCCGCGGAGGCGGCGGCGTACGGGGACCTCGGGGAGCGCGGCGCACGCGGCATCCTGCGGAGCGTGGCCGCCGCGCTGCGGTACCTGCACGAGGAGGCCGGCGTCGTGCACGGGGACGTCAAGGGCCGGAACGTGCTCCTCGGCTGCCGCGACGCCCAAGGCTGCTGCGGCGCGAAGCTCGCTGACTTCGGCGCGGCGAGGCTGGTCTCCGACGCAGCGACGACGCCCCGCGGGCCGCGCGGGACTCCCGCGTGGATGGCTCCGGAGGTCGCGCGCGGCGGCGCGGCGACGCCGGCGTCGGACGTCTGGTCCCTGGGCTGCACCGCGCTCGAGCTGCTCACGGGGAAGCGCCCGTGGTCGGAGCTCGGCGGCGCCAGCGAGGTCGGCGAGCTGCTGCTCCTCGTCGGGTTCGGCGGGAAGCGCCCCGCGATCCCCGCGTGCCTGTCGGACGCGTGCCGCGATTTCCTCGACAAGTGCCTCCGCCGCGACGCCGCCCAGCGGTGGAGCTGCGAGCAGCTGCTGCGCCACCCGTTCCTTTCCACGGACGCTGGCGACGACGCCAGCGAGCCGTGGCCATCCCCGTCCCCGTCTCCATCTCCGTCGCCTCGCGCGGTCCTCGACTGGGCCCCGTCGTCGGATTCGGACTCCGAGGCGCTGGACGACGCGGAGACCGAGAGCAAGCACGAGGTCATGGCGCGCGCCAAGGGGCGGGTCGCCGAATTGGCCTCAAACGGGCCGCGGCCTAGTTGGGACTGGGAGGAAGTGGAGTGGGGGACCCGGGGCACCTGGGCAACCGACATCCGGGCCCCACCTCCACCTCCCAGTTCCGAGGCGCCAAGAAATGGCAACGCAAGTGCGCTCGTCGTACCCAGCGCCGCCGCCTTCTCCGACGGCCGTGATCGTGACGTCCTCGTCCTCGTCCTCGTCGTCGGAAGCAGCGGCAGCGGGCTCCGCTGTGGCCATGGCCGTCCTGGTTGTCACAGTCACATCTGTCGGTATAAATGCGGGTTTGGGGTGGTAGGAGCAGGACTCGGCTGGCCGCCGTTGGCCGTTGTACCTGTGCTAGTACCATGTATTGTTGTTTGTCCACTCAATTCAATTCAATCCAAATTTGTGTCAAATCAAGCAGCCAATGAGCTTTGCATGCCGTTTGCGTTTTGCATGCGTTCTTTGATCGGGTGGGTGGCCGGCCATGATCGATTGATCAGCCGTCAGCGCCGGCGCGTATCGGCACAATCTCAACTCGTCCCTCAGCCCTCAGGGCAAACTAGCATTTCTTTTCTCAGAAATGCTATTGTTCAGTACTCACAAGCTGACTAAACAGTAGTTTACTCGCTAGGGGTAAAAAAGGAAGAAAAGAAAAACAGCACGCTTATTCTGGGATTGCGAAAGTGTATTTCCATGTTGCCATTGCCATGGTGGTCTGGATTCTGAACTGGCCCAGAATGACAGGTAGGCATGGATACGCAGAACGGCAAAACGATGGATTCTATTCTTTTCAGGAAATGCAGCTGTGGCAAAATGCCAGGCACTAGTAGTACAAGCGTGCTGAGTACCACGCCGAAGCAGAGCAGACAGCAGAGTCGCAGGCTCCCACAGCAGCGCGTGGATGCGTGGTTCTGAGATCTTTGCAGCACAAAGATTTTGTTCCCATTTCAGAGAGGGGCTCGTTGTGTACGCGAATTGCCAAAAATTTCTTCAGATTGGGTCTGTCCGTACCGCACGACGCACGTACATGGATCGCAAAATTCCCTTGCTGAACCTGAAGCAGCCGCTGGGAAGCACCGGCATCCAGTTGGGCCGTGCCATTCTTGCCCGTCGTAAGGCGCGCGCAACCACCGCCATCAATGTGTGGCTACCGGTATCACATATTCGCGCTGAAAACATGTGTACTCGCGCTACAACGCGCATCAATCTCAGCCCATGGAACGGATCACAACTGATGCACTGATGCTGGATGTGGCACGGGCTGCTCTGCTGTGGCTCCGGTTCTCGCGGAGAGCACAATGCGGCGAGCCCGTGCTTCAACTCCGGCGAAAGCGAGTGCCACGTGCCAAGGGGCGACGGGAGCTGCTGATACTGGATGTAGCACCGGCTGCTCGGCTCCGGCGCCAGCGAAGGCGAGCGCCGCGGCCTGGTGCGAGAGTGAGCGCGTAACCACTACCCATGCTGACTACAGATCGAAGAGGAAGGAGGCGGGTGGTTTTGTCGACGGGTCAAATATATCCGCCTGAAACCAGCTTTGCAGTTTGGTCTGCCTTATTTGGCGGAACCAAACCATGAACAGGCCTATGTGGATGGCTTGGCAAGAAGATTTGCACAGGAGATGAAGAAGAGAAGTGGCGCGAGAAGACATCACCATTTCAAACTTTTAGGCAACTCATCAAACCGCGTCCGTTCCAAAAGCAACTCCAAATAATTGTACAGACAAGCTGACTCCAGCCATCCCAGATAAACAGACGACTTCAAAAATAACAGTCTATTAACCAAGAAAACCATGTAGATGACTGATGACTCTGATTTCACCAAACACAAGCATTCATCCCAGAGAAAACACAATGAAAAATTTGTGGAGGGAAGATGAACCTTGACAACAAAATGAATGGAAGGACACTCATTTGACCCTGGTTTGCGTATATAAACGCCTTCAATCTTTAGCATCCTTTTTTATCATCAGATGCTGGAGCCTCCTCTTTCTCCGCAGTTTCCTCCTTGCTGGCCTCTGTCACCGTTAACTTCTGTACCAAATCAGCGGCAGTGGAGGCTTCCTCGTTTTCTTTCTCCTCAGTCTTTCCTTGCTGTTCAGCTATCTCTTCAACAATATCCTTAAACTTCTTGCAATCTGAATAGAATCGCAAGAGAGTAACCAGCAAATTCAAAATAAACAAGGATGCCAAAAATATAAAATTGTCATACTATCATCATTCAATAGCAATCGACATCTCAGAAAGAAACAAAAGTAAACCCAACCTAACACCACAATTGAAATTATCATCAAAAGTATAAAAGAACACTTTCTAGCTTCCAACTTCTTAAGTTGTCCGAAGTTAAACGTTTTTTAGGTTTGACAAAATTCATCAAAAAGCGCACCAATGTTTAAGACACCAAATTCATATTATTAGATTAGATACACCATGAAATATGTTTTTCATGATATACATACTTATTTGATGTCATACATGTTAGTGTTCTTTTCTATAAAGTTGGACAAACTTAAATAGTTTGACTTACGACAACTCTAGAAGTTGATTTGTTTTGAGACTGGAATATAACTAAAATAGCAATCAATACCTAAACTACAACGCTTATGATATGTCAGATATTTGTAGATATCAAACAAAATTTCCAACAATACAAGCATTATACATATCATCATCCCGCACATATGTCTCAATATAAGCAAGCAAGCACCTGATGCACTTCTAACAAAGGGAAAAGCTGCCAAGATCCCTGGAAACTAAATTGTTAGGTCCTTGGAGTATACTGCTACTATGGTCCTATAAACATGAAGGTCGTGTGTAGGCTAACCAATAGATGCGGTAGCTGAATGGAAGTGTGAAATAAAAGTTAATTATTCATTGTGCGTTGAGCAGCCACATTAACCTCAATAACCTGGCACCTGAGTGTGCAAAATTAATCAGTTATTCATGATGCATGTGGCAGTACGTGAGTAACATGCATGCATGCTAACGCAGCGAATAATTAGCTAAGACGTAACGGCATGGCTGCTAAATGTCAACACAAAAGTACTGCTAGATATACACGACACATGGCAATAAAAGGTCCAATGGCGATCAAAATTAGCTCAGTCTCAGACCATTTCCAACTTGGCACTTTCGCTACCAAGTCATGAGTTACAGGTCTTCCACGATTGAAACTTGCTATTCAAGTTTAGAGACCACAGTAGCAGTTCGCTAAATTTAGAGTGTTTGTCTTGTCTGGATAAAGAAAATAGGTTCTATCGTGATCGATGGAAATAAAATATGGTTTTGCTTTGAGTACAAGTATTCTCCCACATTGGAAATAACTTGAAATACTTGAAGAACAGCAGACAGTCTGTGACTGCACCAAGAGTTGAATGCCAGAAATACAGAAATAAATTCTAAGATCAGGAAGATATATAGGCAAATGCGAAACAAAACCATATCATGGAAACAGGAAACAGGAAGCTTTATTGATGATTGTTATGAGGACAGCACTTTGAGTTAGAAGTCCAGTACGATACAACTAAGAATTGCTGGGGCATTCATAATATCAAGGCGGGTCACCGAACAACATACATAAAAAACAAATACAACATATAAATCACATCCAACAAGCTTAGCTTATCACATAATTCATAGATCCAAAGGCCAGTGATCGATCAACTTTTCTTAAGACAAAATTAAGCCAAAACAACAATAACCAGTTCAATCAACAGAGGTACCAAACATTATGACAGTGCAAGCTGCTGGCTATAATGAACAGATGCAAGGAGGGATAAAGAGGTAAGATATGGTTCTAGGTGCTCACTCTCCACAGATCCAAAACGGATAGCGAACATCTCCTCCTTGAGCTCGCCGTCGGCGAAGTCCAGAGCGTGCCATACGCACGACTTGTCGCTCCCCGCGTGCTCCTGCATCTTAGTCGTCGCCACCACTGTGCGTACGGGGAAAAGGGGTAAGCAATACTCTCCAATGTCAAACCTATCCAGCCAGATCGAAATCGCCAACGAAAATCCCACAAAAGACCGTGATTACCAAGATGATTGGCGCAGATCTTAAGCGTCTTCGCCTGGCGCATAACTAGGCGGACCTTGGCGGTCTCCTTATGCTTGAGCAGCTTCACAGTGCCTGTTCCGCGCTCTTTCCACTGGTTCCCATCCTTGTCGAACCGGTAAAGCTTCGCCTTCCTGCACAATCGCCACACGTCGTCAGATCAACAAGACCTAGCCAAATCGGATCGGGGCGGATCGGGGATGGGGAGGATCGAAGAGGCCGTAGATGACTCACATGTCGAGGAGCACATCCTCGTCCTCCTCTCCGGTGGTAACGGCGACCTCCTCCAGCTTTACGATGGGCGCGACCTGGGCGCCGGTGTCCTCGTCCTCGCCGGCCGCCGCGGCCTCCTCCTCCTCCTCCGCAGGACGGTGCTCCGCCGGGTCGGCCATGGCGTTCGGCGCGGTGGCGTCGGCGGTTGCAGTAGAGCTCGGGGCCTGCGCTTGCTGGCTGCGCTCCTGCTACCGGTTGCTGCTGTGCGTGGCGGCCGGCGGTGGGGAGGGGGCGGCTATAAAGTTGAGAGACGTGGGGGTGGGGACGTCCGCGGCCGAAAGGGTTCGGCTTTGGGAAAGCGATTTGCCTAGTAGGGTTGCGTTGCGTTCCGGGCAGAGGAGTCTCACGTTCACCCGTCTCCTCTAGCCGTGTGTTTGACTGGGTGTCGAGGTGGGATATCCCGGGTTTTTTCCAGATAATCTGCTGTTTGACTGATGGTTTGAGTAAAACTAGGTCCAATCCAGTAGAGAATATGCTTCTAGATATGGGTTTGTCTCGTCCCTCTAAATCGAGCGGACCGCGCCGACCCAGTTCGTTCGCTCGCGTTTATAGGAGACCGTCATGGCGGCGGCCGAGAACGGGGCCGTGCTGGGCGAGGCGAGCACAGGCGACGACCGACGGAGCAGCAGGCGCGCGTGCGGCAGATGCGGCCCACGAGGAAGGCAAGAGGCGAGGCCACGACGCCCCGTGCGGCTAGAGCGGCAGCGGCGTGGCCGCGGCGACCTCGTGCGGATGGAGCCCTCGCCCGGCCATCTTTGCTCGCATATGCCGCCGCCGCGTGAGGTGAAGACCGGCCGACCTCGAGCAGTAGCGACCCTAGAGCGAAATCTGAGCAGCCGACGATGCGGTGGGAACAGCAGCCCCTCGCAGCGTGAGTACTCCAGCAGCAGCAGCGTGCAATCAACAACAGCGGCATGGAGCAGGAAGCAGGACCTGTGTGCTGGTGTGCTTGGGCACGTGGGAGCTTCGATTTTTGGGAGCAGCTGCGGCATCACCTCTCACGGGACAAAGGATTGAGGATGGGAAGGAAGAAGAAAGGTGCAGAGAATGACATTCGGGTCCCACATGGCAGAGAGACAATCTCATCCAACCCAATCCTCAATCAAAACAGAAAATTTAGGATAGACCTAATCCTCAAACCAAACAAAAAAGGGTTATTTGGATCTATATCATTACAATTTTCTAAGTTTGGAAATATGCCATTACAATTCGTCTATTTGGAGAACTGCCATTATAATTGTGTCTCTCATTCATCCATACCATTTTATATGTCTTCCACCTATATAGGCCCACTGTCATACATGTATAAATACAGCAAACGTGTATAGACGTCAAGTCCCGCGTACTCCGTCAAAACAAGACAGCCCGCGGCGGCCAGCGCGCAAGGTGGAGGGCGACGCTCGCCCCGGCAGCCTGCGCGCTAGGCGAAACGGAGGCGCTCACCCGCGGCGGCCTGCGCGCGAGGCAGAACGCTGGCTCACGGCAGCAGCGGCTGGCGCGCGTGCGGAACGACGGCGAGGCGACGAGCGCCCACGGTGGCCTGCGCGCAAGCGGCCGCCATCATCTGCGGCCATCTCGCCGCGGTGCTCGTCCTACCCCGCATCCCGGCACTCCGTGCGTCATCTGCCGCCCACAACGTGTCCGCCGCCATGGGCACCGGGTGCGCGCTCTCCACGGCCGCCGTCTTTTATTGGGCGCGCGTGTTCTACCTTCCCAGGTGTACGAGCTCGGCGATACCCGCTGCTCATCCTGCTCGCCCATGTGCTACGTCTGTCTTGCCACGCGCCAGTCCTGATGCCCATGGCGCTTGTCCCTGATCAACACTGTCCTAGGTCGGCGACGGATTGGAACGCAACAAGCTAGAGAATTTCCCATACCAGATCGAAGCATCAAAATTTCCGTTCAAAAAAGGGACAAAATACTTCTAGTGCTAGGCTAGAAAAAGAAAGTGACGCTAGAAAAATGATGTCAAGCCCAAAGCTTAAGCCACCGGAACCATGGAGGCATCGGCGGGCGCTTCTTCCCGGACTCGCATGACCTCTGCGTAGGCCGCCGCGGGCGCTCTCGGCCTCGCGCGCTCGCCGCCGCGCCGCTCGCGCGCAGGCCACCGCGGGCGCTCGTCGCCTCGCCGCCGTGCCGCTCACGCGCAGGCAGCTGCGGGCGTGAGCCAGCGTTCTGCCTCGCGCGCAGGCCGCCACGGGCGAGCGCCGCCGTTCCGCCTAGCGCGCAGGCTGTCGGGGCGAGCGCCGCCCTCCACCTTGCGCGTTGGCCACCGCGGGTTGTCTTGTTTTGATGGAGTACGCGGCGTTTGTTGTATTATGCATGTCTGACAGTGGGCCTATATAGGTGGAAGACGTATAAAATGGTATGGATGAATGAGAGACATAATTATAATGGCAGTTCTCTAAATAGGCGAATTGTAATGGCATATTTCTAAACTTGCAAAATTGTAATGGTATAGATCCAAATAACCCAACAAAAAATGGGTTCAATCTATCCTAGAAAATAGGGTTGGGTTCAACCCATCTCTTATCGTCTCCAAACCAAACACATGGGAGTCCAGATTGATATATGTGGATGTTATTATGATCGAATTTGAATGCTGACGGCGTCGATTTTACAGGTGATTTGTTTATTGACGGTTGAGATGCATTGTCGAATACATTACGGATTTACGGGGCATATGCTTGCGTAGACGAAATTGATAGTACTCCTTTTCTTTCTTTTAAAAAATAAGACAATAGTACTCCTACTAACACCTGACTTTCTCCCCTAGAAAACCTCCTACTAACACCTGACTTTCTCCCCTAGAAAACCCGTAGGGCTTCCCTAGAGAACGCTACTCCATGTCACCTCCATTAATTTCGGCCGTTGGATCTTTCATCGTGTGCCTGTGATCGCTCAGAGTCGATTCTTGTATGTAGCAGCTTCTCCTGTTTCTGGTTAGCTTCACCTGTTTCTCATCTGCTTCTCCCGCTTCTCTTTAGAATCCGGAGAACCAAATATATACCGTGGCCCCCGCTTCTTGTTCCAGATTCTTTCCCCTCCTCTCTCCCTCCCTTCGCTCTCTCTCTCCCTCTTCCTCCCGACGCGGACAAGGGCGATGGCGCCGAGCGTGTGAGCGGGCTACGGCGGCGTCGGGCGCCCTCCTCCTCCTCCTCCCTCCTTCACCTGCCTCTGACCTCCGTTTCTCCCTCACCTTCCTCTCTCTCTCTCTCTCCCGTCCCCTCCCGATGCGGCGGCGGGCGCGACGCGAGGGCGCGCCCTAGGCGGGCGGCGCTCCTGCTCGGGTGGGGCCCGGTGGCCCCCTACCTCTTCCCCATACTTCGCACGCGTGCTTCGCTCCTCCATGAAACCCTAGCTTCGTTTTTTGGCGGGATTGATTTCATCTTCCTTTATTCTCTTCCCTAGGGTTCCTGCGTTGTTCCTGTTCTCCATTTATCTACGTGATTGATTCCAGCTTCACAGATAAGTGTGCGCCATCTTGAACCCCAGCACCCTTTATGTTTTGTTATATTTTGTAATTGATCTTAATCTCATGTCTCACGTTAAATTGTTCAACAGCAAAATAAAATTAATTGCTAAACTATTCCCAGATGATTGTCTTGTACCTCAATCAATTAGCTATGAGTATTGCATCTCATATATATATAGCACTTCAGGATATGATTGTGCTCTGTACAGAAAATGTTCTATTCATGTTTCAGGTCATAGATAGATTGTCATGTGTGTTAATCAATCAGCTACCTGTATTGCATCTTATATCTAGAGTAGCTGAGGATATACAGTCTTGCTGTTGCCATCTAGATCATAATATTTTCCATTGGAAATACATGTTCTCATCTTTGTTTCACCTTTTTGAAGCTGATCGTAGAGCTTAATATTTTCTATTTTCCATTGGAAATACATGTGCTCATCTTTGTTTCACCTTTTTCGCCCTGATCTTTGTTTATCAAAATGGAATATGGGGTCATGGTCTCATGGATCAGGAATATTAAAACATATGCCGCTACAAAGACAAATCAAACTCTTGATCCATTCATTTCTCCTTTCTCAGAGTGCTATTCTGTACTGGTCATTTGTTACTCGTTGCATCAAATATTTCAGATATTTCACATTCTTAGTGGCCTTAAAATGGTCCCATCTGCTCACTGCTTACCTTGCATTATATTCCTTCCTTTCTTTTATAATACTTAATTTGATCTTTCGCACAACAAAAGATTGAGAGAAACTTATATGGATACGTTATGACATCAATGGTTTGGAGTGGCAGTAGACTCATCTGTAAGTTTTTTCCTTCAATTTTTGTAGGATTGATTGATATGGACATACAGCGATGTTGTATTACTACATGTCTTCTTTGCTGCCAATAATTATTTACGTTCTAATACTATAAGTCACCTTAGTTGATTATTCATGAGTTTGAGACATCCATGTCACCTTAGTTGGTTATTCCTATTGTCACCCTTATCATTCACTAAGATGAATCCTTTATTAGGATGCAGTATAATGAACAAACAGTAAATACATTTTTTATGGGATTACCTAGTTTTCATGGCTCCATGTCAGATTTTATGTCACCAGATGCATTTATATGTATGCTCTCTGTCACTGCATGTCCCTTTTAATTAGGTTGTTGGTCACAGGTAATTTTGAGTGCTGAACTTCCCTTTCTTGATTTATGCACCATAAGTGTTTCATGAAGTGCCATGATTTTGTAGCTGTTGGCCCACAGGATCACCGGCTCTGGTGAGTGAATCACTCACCAGTCTTATCGAGCACCCTCTAGTGTTGTCGAGCACCCACTAGCCGTGCCGACTATGAACAAGCATTGTTCGTCCCCATGCACTATGGCTAGAGCTTGAAGAAGAAGAGAGAGCAGAGTATGCACACATAGTACAAGACACCAGTGTTGGCCGAAACCTTATCTGTGAGATGGCAAATCTGAACTTTCTTTACTGAGTTGCCGTGGTAGTTTATTTATACAACTCTATCCATCTAGTCCCTAGTACAGCTGCCCTACTGCAACAGTGACTAGATAACATACAGGGCTGACTCTGCGCCGGCCTCTGCATGTGGCTACAGTGCTGTAGGTGAGCCGTGCGGTGCCTACACCTACAGCGCCTACAGTATCACAGCAGGGGGTCTTTTAGAGCCGTCTTCCCTTGCTGTGTTCACACAAGGTAGCAGTAAATTATCTAACAGTAGCATCCACGACGCTGCTATTTATTTGTTACTGATAAAAATTTCTATAGATTTTTTAGACTAGCATCCACAACTCCGCTATATATTTGCTACTGATAAATGTTTTCTCCTCAGCTATTTTTTAAAATCTTCATGGTAGAAATACTTGAAATTATATATCTTCACATCCTGTACTTGCATGGGTCTGTCAATAAAACTGATGTCAGACTGTCAGCATAGGTACATTTCCTTTTAGAGTTTCGATTAGAGAACTGTGAGTTTGCATCGTCGATTTTTTAATCTGTTTTTCAGCCCTAGTTTTGGATTTCAGGAACATGCTCATGCGGCAAAACATTGATGGGCTACTTGCGTCGCTCCCACCTGTATCTGCTTATGGTCTAATGTTTTCTTTTTTAAAATTCCTCCTCCTAACACACGCCACTGTTCGTTACATGAAACACATGTCTATTATATGCCTGTGATGAAAATTTCGTATCCATTACTCAGGGATATGATCTGATGTTCGTTCACCTGCGAGGTACTGGGCACACTACACCACAACCCCAGAATGGCGATGCACCATTGGTCGCTATGACCCTGTTTGGCTTACCCCATATTCAGCTTGTTCGGCTTCTTTTTTCAGTCGAAACAGTGTTTTTCTCTCACAACAATTCAGCCGGAACAGTGTTTTCCAGCCAGTTTCAGACCAGCGAACGGGGCCTATAGGTGGATACAGCGACGCACTATCGGTCAGTATAGATCTATGCCGACACTTAACTACTGCCACTGAAAGTGGCATCGGGATAGGGTTATAGCGTATACTTTTAGCGACCGATAATCTGACGAAATGCTGAAGCAACACCGACCAACAGGCTGATGGTATATAGTAGTTTTACCGTCCAACAGTTCAAGGCTAAAGGGATTTATACCAACCAACAATCCAACGCATAGATCACATGACGCAAAAAATACATTATTAATCTCACATTAACCAAATTACAGTATTCTTTTAGACATGAAACATACAAGGTCACATTCAACATGAGACACAAAATCGAGTCACAATGACATAGCTTAGATTTCATTCATGCCAATTGGTACATGTAATAGTCATGCTGGGTTGCACACCTCACAGTAACATGAGACACCAAATTACAGTATTCTTCACAACACACAAGTCTGGCTTGCACACCTCACAGCTAACATGTCCAAGGAGTTCTTTACAAAATGTTACATCATCCAAAGCAACTAGCATCCATCCCCAAGCAGTTCTTTACAAAATGCTATATCATCCAAAGCAACTAGCATCCATCGATGTTTCATCTCCATCTTACAAAATGTTTGATCTGCTTGCTGACACAAAATAATCACGTTACATCTAGCGCCTTCCACCTGAAAAATCAAATCATATTTTTCAGTTCCAACTTGTACTGTAGTACTTTGTTCTGTCAGATGCAGCGTTCCAATTGTGCTTCTAGTAAACTGTTCATTATCTAACAGCTGTAATAAGTACAGGCATGTGGTGATGTGGTCAAATTGCTATTTTTAATCAATCAAATACATGTCGAGGACACTTAAAAAGCATAATGAAGCCACGGAATGGTTTTAATTTAAACACGATTGTCGTGTTCCTATCCATACACAATATTAAAAAGATGGCATACAGAAAGATGATCATACCGGTACGCACAAGAAGAGCAACCGCCAATGTTGTGGATGTTCAAATAATCTCCAAAAGGTTGTAAGTTGCCCACTTCGGCTCTAGGCTGGGGTAGACAGTCCTGTGCAGACTCTTTTAGCTACAGCTCCAACGCACCAGTGCAGTTGTACTGTGAATACACATGACATCAGATCAGTACATGTACAAGTATGTTGAGTCCTGAATTGCAAAACAAAGTAGTGCATCAGATAGATTAGGCCAAAAAATAAATCTGCATTCTTGTTTTCTATTACTTTGTACAGAAACTCATAGCATGACAATAAAAAGCAGAAAACAAGATATATAGTGACAAGCTAGAGTAACAGAAAAAATCAAGATCAGGTTACTGCCAATACCAAACCATCGCTGCCCGCAAAATCATATCGTCGTTTACGACATGTGAACTATCAGTGTGTGCGTGCCATGAGAAAAACTGAGGTCCAGCATCACCAACAATTCCATATTAAAGATGCAATATGCTGCCAAATTCCAGCTATATATATGCTTTCACTACTTTTTGATTATTACAGAAAATACGAAAGAAAATGATGTCTATTTAACTGAACTGAAAAGAGCTGATGCAGAATATATAGCAATCTCTAGTCCTTGCTTTCCTTAACTGAACTGAAGCAAAAGGCAAGACGAAGAACAACTAGTGGATAGACTTCCTAGGAACAGCTAGTGGAAAGTGAAGTGCTACAGAGACTGCGACTACGTAATGATGGCAAGTGAACTGCTGTGTTGCAGTTAGAAAGAAGAGAAATATTGAAATTAGTATAGGAGAAGGCCTCAAGAATGCAGCAAGTAATCAAAGCAGTGATGGAGTACTATGGGTCTGATTTGTTGACAAGCTTGTGCACTGGGAGAGGCAAACAGAGTCTGAATTAAATTGATGAAAGCAGAGGTGTTGTGCTGCAATTAGAAAGGTGAGGTGATAGACTGCAGTAGATGCATCAAGGCAAGTGGAGTGAAAGGTCGAGAGATGTTGATATAATACAACGACATATCAGTATCAGGATTAGTATGTAGTACCATGCAGGCAAGATGTGAGGTCTCAATTTCCATGACAAGTAAGAGTAATGCAGTAGAAAGCACGAACGGTGAGATTCAGTAGATGTAGTGATGAGCAGATATGTAAAGCAGTAGATGTGAAGAGCAACTCAGCTCATCTATACACCAAGTTGGATTTATTGCCTACCTCACTGCATTGACATGGCTTCATCCATCCGGCCATCTCACTAACAAGCACAAGTGCACAACAAGGCAGGCAGGGAAGCAAGCAAATGTAACCTTTCTTCTGGACGCAGCGGTCGTTGTCGCGGTAGCAGGCATCGACGTCGTCGTAGGGCACCTCTCCCTCGCAGCCACTCTAGCCCATGCTGCAGTCCTTGTCGTCGCGGATCCCAACAGCTGCGGCAAAGAAGCGTTAGGGACCAAGACCAGGATCAGATTGCTTGCCTAATGGAATCGATAAGGATGAGGCGGGGGTCACTCACAGTCGCAATTGAGGGCCGTGTGCTGCACGGCGGGGGCTGGGGCACCAACTGCGTGGTCTAGGCTAGCTGTGCAGAGACACACGTCACGTAATGATGGTTGGTATGCATGGCTCCACGGCGCATACAGTTTGTATGCAATTTTTTTCCAGGTGTCTGAGGGTAGAAAAAGATGCATGAATACATCTAGTAAAGAAATTCGCAGATAGTATATATCATAACTGCACCACAGAAGTAAGAAAATCATGTCAACACCTGGTGGCAAATGAAAAGAATGAATTCACATGAAAGCAGATAGTAAAACATACATTTTATTTAGCTGTCAGTTTACCAATCTCTGCAGGAATTGGGCCTTTCAAAGTCTTTGAAGAAAAGTTCCCACACAAATCCGAACCTATCACAATTCTGTACAATTCAATACCAACTCACAGATGCAAATATGCAATACTCTATCAAAAGGTAATGAAAACTCAGAAACACAGTAAAGTAGTGCAAGTAAGTTGAGACCTAGAATTGGAAAACAAAATAGTTCCCATTGGCTCGGCTGTAGGAATTAAAGGAACAGAGCTAACTGTATTACATGTATCAAAAAACAACTATGCACATGCACTAACTGTATTATGTGTAAACAAAACAACTACTGTAGGAATTAAATAGAGCTTCCGCTCAGCCTCACCACAGAGCAGCACGCCAACAATTCATCATACCCGGCAAAGCTTGAGAGCGCCGACCATGCCAAAGAGGAGACAGCCAGGCGAGTCCCATGCGTGCTAGATCCAGGCTCCGTATGCCGGCCACCCGTGCCTGTAGACTCGCGCCTGCAGCCGCAACGCCAGGGCACCAAGATCTGCTTGCTGCTACTGCTCCTCAGGCGCTTCCATCGTGACGGCAGCGGACCCACCTGAGCCCCAAAGAATCATGTCGTCTCCATGGTCCAATCCTACAAGAAGAGCCCACGATGGAGCAGAACGCGAATGATTCACGTACCTCCAAAGCAGCAGGAGCAGATGGCAAGTCGCAGTTCTGGACGCCCACCCTGGATCCGTCGGTTCATCCTTGAATCCCGTCCGGCTATAGGATCCAGCAGTCGTCGCCTTCGGAAGGGAGGAGTGGTAGACGGGCGAATCTCGATCTACAGGCGGCGGCGGTGGTGTTGAGGCGAGAGAAGAGACGGAGAGGAGAAGTGTAGGGCGGCGGCTTTGGAAGATTGGGAGAGAGAGGGGGGAGTCTAGACGTGGGGGTTAGGGTTGACGGAGTTGGGTGTTGAGTTGGGTTGCTGGCGTGAAGGCCCATCTTTATCTTCCCACGAACGGGCCTTTTTTTCTTTTCCAGAGCGCGCACCACTCTATACCGACCGAAGGTTTGTCCTTTTTGTTTATCTATTCCGACCGACGGTTCAACTATACAGCCAAATATTTATACCGACAGATAGTTCAACGCAAAAGGTATATTTACCGACACTTGATCTGTGGGTCAGCTATACCGACCAACAATTCAACAGTATTAGTGAACTTATAACGACACACGTATGACGCTATATTAGTGTTGTGGTGTAGTGGCATGGCCTATCACCTATATTATGGAGCTTTTTTAAGAGTGACCCATTTGTCAGCATGCCCTGAAGCTCCATGTTCATGAACAAATGATGATTGACACATTGAGGCCTTTAAGAACCTCTGCCAATTTTCAATATGGTCCAAGCCTATTTGCTAATAATCTCCTGTCCTACCCATTTACCGGTTCGTGCATTCCACATTCGTTATGGTCTCATATTCTGACCATTTGCCATTTGCTATTTTTCCCTACTTCAGGCTGCTATGAAAATTTGGCATTTGTTACTCAACATTATGATCTGATGGATAGACACTTCCAGTTAATCTCAGACTACATTGGTGCTTACAAAAGTCCCTTTTTCGTTTGAACTGCTATACAACAAGGGAAGGGAGTAATTTCAATGGAAGCAGCCGTTTCTTATTCTGAAGATTTTGTTCTTAGTGTTAATACTTAGTACAGGTGTGTTATTAACATAAGACTATATTGTCATATTCCCCTTATATCCTATATAGGTAAGATCTTGGATTAGTTGATTGGTGCTTAAAGTTGTTTGGACAGAAAAATATAATATTTCTTTGCTACAAACAAAATAAATGAGGCGGGCGTGCCGGTGTACCAAAATACACAAAAATAAAGAAATGAGAGGGAACACACTTTATTCATATTTAATAAAAATACAAATATCGGTCCCTCATATGAATGTTGCGCTTCCTAGCCTGCTGGCGGCGATGTGGTCTTCATGGTTACTGAGGCCTCGGAAAGCTTCCAGTTAATTAGCCCTGTGAGCTAACTCACAAAGTACCTCTGATTAAGCTAAAGTACCTCCGATTAAGCTGTTGTGGTCGTCGTAGTCGATCTTCGTTTCACTCCTCATGCATGGTGTAGATGTGGGTGGTGTTGGCGTAGGGCCTCGTCGGTCCATGAGCCAATACAACATGGCTGGAATATCAGCTATGCCCGCCAGCGTCGTTCACCTCGTCAGTGTCGAAAGGTGTATGGTGTCATCGCAGTGTAGCTTGGATCGCTTCGGACTCCTTCGGCAGCATCGTCGTGGCACGGTGGAACTTGATCGTAGAAGTCATTGTTGTTGAAGAAGGCCTCATCAGCCCGTAGCCATCCGCCTCGTCAGTGTCGAACGGAGCGTAGTGTAGCCGCCCACCCGCGCGTCATCCTGCCTCGCCGGTGTCGAGCGCTGCAAAGTGGTGCTACGTGGCCCAGGTGCCCCTACAGCTTCACCTGCTAGACATAAGACAGAATTATACAAATTTGATTCAGGGCTCGAACGACAGCCAAGCTCAAATTTGATTCAGGGCTCGAACGACAGCCAAGCTCCTATGGTTTGCTTGTAGTTTCATACAGTTAGTACGTGCATATGCACATGTCTCTTATTAGCAGTATTTCAAGCGCACGCATATAAACGTATATACATGTACACATGCAGCTTGGCAGTAGTTAAGCAGACAAAGGCTTATGCTCATGTGCCACTGCCGAGTGCCGACCCACCTCCAGGCTAGCTTCACGTGAAGCATGCAGCAGCCCACGTACGTCTAGCCGTGGTCGACGATGTGTATGTGGGCTCGCCATCTCAGCACGTCGTCGTCGTTGGAGTAGATAGAGCCGTGGTCGACGGCGTCCGGGCTCGCCTCCTAGACACGTCATTCATCGGTAATGGAGCCCTGCTCGATGGTGCTCGTCAGGCGTCGGGGCGTCTCCGGCTGCAGAAAGTCGACGACGTTGCGTCAACGTTGGTGGATACCGAAGGCAGCTTGCCGGCATGCGTGATCAGCCAGCCGTCCTCCTGTCCGTGGTAGATGCCAGGAGGTCGATGAAGACTCGATGAACTCCGTAGTAGATGCGAGCCCAAGCCGCCGGCGCTGATCCGGGTAACTCGTCGTGCGTGCTGCGTCGGGTCGTGTCCTCCGTCTCGGCGGGCGCCCGTCGACGGAGCGTCTCCTCGGGCGTGGCTGCCTTCTTATTTGCTTGGCGCACAGCAGATGGACTCCGGCTCCGGCGGCGCAAGTGATGAACTTGCCTTGTTTGATTGCGTCGTGATGACGAGAGAGGCATCGCTCCGGTCGGTGATTAGCCGGACCTCCTTCCTGACGTAGATGACCAGCGCCCCCGGAGCGAGCCCCTGGATACATGGCGCGATGCCGAGGCAAGGTTGCCTCCGTCTCTTCCTGATGATGGAGTGGATGATCCTCTCCATGCATGCCCCTCGGCGCAGCAGCACGTCTGCAGCCCTCTGGCCGGCGGCGCGTACGTCTGCAATCAACCTCCTGGCGCCGCGCCGCCGGCTGCCTTTGTGATCGACTTGGTTTGTATCCGCACCGAGCCCCTGGATGGCGCCGTGGCGGCGGCTGCCCTTCTTGTGATCAAATCGGCCGGGCGTGATTAGTCCCCTAACGAGGGTCAAGGGGCTTCTTTATATAGGCTGTGGCTAGGGTAGCAGCGAGCCCTCTGGCCGCACGCACGCGTCGCCTAAAATCAGTTGGCGCGCGAGAGATATCCGGGGCTAGGCCCTTTGCTTGCCAACAAGATAAGACCACGTGATTCATTCATATAGAATAATTACCTTCACGTGGTAATCCCTCTAGAGGCTTTCGGATGGGCTCGTGGACGTATCTTGTTCCCTGACGCATGGGCCTAGGATGAAGGGATAAAGCCTTCCCGTTGATCAAGTCATTAACCTGCCGGTCGCACGTATATCTGGCCAAGGTTCCAGAAGGTTCTGGACCTCATCGGGCTGATTGTCTCGCAGGCTCAGTTGATGTACAATCCAACGGAAATACACGACACACACCGGCGTACATACGAACTCTACAGCCGGTTCAGCTCTTATACGGGCGCACGTATATGGCTATGCCTGTTAGCTTCTCTTCTCCAGCACACGTAAATAAACATGCGCACTATGCATTAGCTCATCACGGCCCAATGCAACTTGATTCATGTTTTTTTCCTTTATTATTATTTTCAGTAGCACGTATAGATGTACATGCATACTAGTCAAATTTTATACAAAATCTCGTCAAACAAACGTAAACAGCTTTTGTGAACTTTTTTCGCACATCCCTTCTAAAAATCCTTATGTGCCGTGGTGTTTTACTAAAAACTAGTATTAAGCCTCTTATGCATCTGCCGTGATGGCAACATCTTTTCTCTTATTCGTTACTAAAAATATTATTTGGACATAGTTTCCAATTCTTTCCTTCTGTCTACAATTAATAATGCTTTTTAAAGTTGGAAAATAGCACATGTAAACTTGGAATTCCTATTGACACTACAGGTAAGAGTAGTCATTTTCGAACCTAATGACTTGGCATTTTAAATGCATGTTCTGGTTTACATTTCATATTGATTATAGCTTGCTATATCGAGACTTTGTCCCATTTCAATTATGTCAGTATATTAGATTTTTGCTCCTCCCATATTGTTCTACCAAAATTCTTGCGTAGTACAAAGGTTAAATTCAGAACTTCCTCTGTTTTCATTCCCTATTTAGTTTCCTATCTCTTTTCACATATACACTAGTCCATCACGCGCGCCCTTGCGCGCGCCGGCGATTAAACGGAAAATCAAACGGCGCAGCTAAGCATAGTAAGTACCGGTAAATACAGCGCAGAGGTACCAAATCTACTTATATTACATGGATGGATGCCATTAAGACGGCAATGTTTCGAGGTGGAAGCATAGGGTAGTGTTCTGAAGACACTACAGGAGTGTATGCCATATGTCCAGAGACAAAGTTTATAGCCTGCCATATAGTTTGCCACAGTGCAGATAGCAGCAGGTAGGAGGCCTAGTTCCATAACATTAGATAGTCGGATCCTAGACTATACAAGAAGCCTGACGATGAACTCCCAAAGCGGACAAATTATGCATACAAAAGACATCCTTGTGTCGTGGTATAGCAACGTAGGCAGCAAAGGTTCGAACTGTCCTTGTAAACACCAATGTACATAGTGTTGGAGACGAACTCGGTTGTAGGCGTTGCGGCGGCCATGCAAAAGGCGATGCACCAAGGGGTGTCCCAAACTGCACAAATCAGCAAATAGGTTGAGCTGACGACAATAACGTCGAAGAAGGCGTCTTTCTAAAATTATGGCAGTATATATTTAAAAACCTGTTTCACTTTTTCTGATTCCCCGACGAGGATTTGCGTCCACCAGACCTACCATGCGGCTTAGTATCCTGACCTCTTGACCTATTGAGTCTAATAGGAACATTGCAAGAACATTATTTTTTTCATATCTTCTGAGTGTGCAAATATAAACAGTATATCGTAACATAGGTAATTCATGGAAAGAACCCAGCATAAAGTGAGATAGTTCAAAAAATGAAAGCACTAAAGTAATCAGTAATCCAGTTACGAAATGTCAAGGCATGACCAGTGTCACAGTAAGACTGACACAAGGAAGAGCTCCAAATGTTTTGCTTGAATTTCACAAAACTTTTCAAGGTATGAACACTAATTCCCAGAGATACTATATGTCAACCATCCCTCAGAGGCTCAGACCAAACCATCTCCTGGATTATATAAACCACTTACCATTCAAGTTATTTTGCGCAGCTACTGTTAAATAGTGGGCAAGTTTAGAAATAAACTTAAAAGTGCAACAAAGCACAGAGGTACCATATGTCAAGCATCCCTCGGACCAAACCATCTGTTTTATGGTATTATATCAACCACTTACCATTCAAGCTATTTTGCACGGGTACTGTTAAGCACTCGGCAAATTTAGATATAAACTTAAAAGCGCAACAGAAACCTAGATGAGTTAGCAAACTCTATATACACAATTTGTGATATGAGACACATACTCAGCAACACCACATGAAGCAGGGGTATGAACAGGTTCAGGTTCCACCGAGAGCTGCATAGTTAAGGGAATCAGCAGATATCACAGTGTCTGTAAACGATAATTCTAGATTTGAACAAAAAGCTGATGGAGCAAAAGTAATTAGGGCAACCTACCACAAAGGAAATAATGTACAAAGCCTGTAAAGACACTAACCAACAATGATGTACCTAATACAACGCTACACATCACCTGTGAGTATTCGAGAAACCAAAATAACAAACAATGATGTCAAAGTAGAGCGCAACAACGATAAGACATAGGCAATGATATCCATTAGACACACAACAGAGATGCATATAGAAGCACAACACAAGAAGAAGAAATAACGCACAGAACACAAAGCATCAGGTCACCTTGGATATTTGGTAAGGCTAGAGCAGCACAAGGACGAAGGAGCAGGATGGAAGCCAAACAATGCACCTGTAACACATGAACCAATATGAAGAGACCTAAAAATCCAAGGATACCGCAGAAATAAACAGCACACATGTACGTGTAGACCCGTGCGTACAACATACAACAAAAATAAGGGTGACAACCAGTTGACACATATCGTAAGCTCATAGAAAATAACTGGGCAAGCAGCTAACATCACGAAGCGAATCAGGAAAGCATGTAAGTAGAATGTAAGCACCCCGACGGTCGCCGTACAGTGGAATGAAGAACGCTGAGCCTCTAAATTTTTCGTAAGAAGCACATAAACATAGGGACATTTTTCGTAAGAAGCACACAAACGTAAGGACACGGTAAACATGGCATCTGAACCCGCAAACAAAGGCAACTAAATTACCGACAGTAAGAGGAAGTTAAGGTCCGTCCATAGCGCATTTGCCAGAAGCAGGTACATAGTAGATCCGGAGCGGCAACGTAACGACAGGCAATAAACCTGGAAACAAAGTCAAGTATTAGTACACACAGCAGAGGGAAAATCAGCTCCGACAACAAAAGGCATCGAAACAGGAACCAAGAAATGGAGCACAGAGAAGGGGAAAAGGGCTGTGGACAGCACACCGGCATGAAGCGCAGGCCCCCAATCATACCAAAAGAGCAAAGGAGGAGAAGACAATAAACGCGGCGGGAAGCAGGGTAAAGGAAGCAGGAGCAACCAGGGTCATGGCGCAGGCAAGAGGAATAGGGCAAGGGGGAGTGCACTATAGCACGGAACCCATAGGGGAAAGAAATACACAGACAGCACAACCAAGAAACACGGCGACGCAGCACGTGCGACCGAATCGGCGAAGACGTCCAGTGCTGAGGCGGCAAGAACAGGGCAGGGACCCCCACCGTAGCATGGAAACCCTAGGCAGGAACAATCGATGAAGACGACATCCAAGAACGAGGGCAAGGAAGCACGGAGTCCGTAGATCGGCCGCAGGAGCACCGGGCAGGACGAACACATCCCAGCAAAGCGCAAAGGCAAGGAAGAGAGAATGGGAGGAGGAAAGGAAGGCACAGGCGGAACAAACGGGGATGACAGAAACCAAATCGGAACGCAAAATGAAGGAGGAGAAAAGGAGCGTGAGCAAACCCAGCTAAACGGAGGAGCACGGGACCCACGGAGGCGTCAACGATGGCGACGGCGGAGAGCACGGAGCGGGCGAGGACGACACAAACGCGGAAAGGGAGACGGAGACAGGAAGGGAACAAGGCGGCGAGGCAGTGGGACGGGAACTAGAAACCACGAAGGCAGGCGAACGGGAGCGGCCACGGGTGCATAGTACCTGGGACGGGGCTCAGCCGCGAAAACAAAGGTCAAGGGCGGGCGGAATTTTGGGCGACGTGGATGGCCTGGTTGGCGACCGAAGTCCGGATCAAGGGCGGGCGGAATTTCGGGCGACGTGGATGGCCTGGTTGGTGGCCGAAGTCCCCTGCTTTGATAATAAGATATGTGCCTTCTAATTGTAATTACTTTTCAACAGATTACAGAGGTTGAAACCATCAATGATAAAGAAGAATATCTGTCCAAAATGAAATGAACAACAACTCAACCTTTGCATCTCCTGTAAAGATAGTATGCATTCTGTTCCATGTCATCTCTCCCTTTGTTTCCTAAATCTATTGCCTTTTTTTATTCCATTCGCTTCCATAGTAATGCCGGTGCTGCTTTAGCACACAACACATTAGCTCCGTTAACATTGACATATAAATATTTTTGTTTATTATTCATGACAATTGTATTTCGCATTTTGCTCATCTATGGTTTGTCACCAATGCCTGGAGCAGAACAGACTCGCGTGGTCTATTTGTTGGCTGCGGCGGCGGCTCGTCAGCTCAGCATCCGGATCTGGTAATATTTTGCTTGCGTTGTCATGAACAATGATTTCCTTTTCTCCAAACATGTGCCGACCGTTTGTGTTCTTAGCGACAAATATTGCTATGTCTGCACATTTAGTAACAAAATAATACATATTTGATCGTTCTACATATATTCTACAAAACTTCATTTAAGTGGTTATAGTATTGGGATATCATACCTTTTTTAATTTAGCAACATCTAGCTATGAAAAGCAAAGGGTTTTGAATGTAATAGTTATTTTGAGAAAACTAACTCAGTGATAGGTTTCTGATCCTTTAGTATTACTGAATAAATTTGGTTATCTCTACGAAGTTTTCAAATAACAAAATAGTATATACGAGACTGGTTGATAAACCATTTTCAATATGCAATAGACTGTTTTGATGCATCGGCAATTCACATCTTATTTAACCATCCGTGACTTGCGTGATCCTTAATTTATACTCATACTGCTTATATTTTTTCTGAAAATTTTTTGCTTTCTTCCTGCACAGGTTAGGTTGGTATTTCTTCATTTTGTTGCATGATTGCGTTATTAACAGTATTCGTGTCTCCACTCCATGTTGGATTCCTTCATATGCATGTCGCATGTTGCTGCCTTGTGGATCATTTAGGCTTCCTCTCATTTATGTCGACCTTTTCTATTTTCCCATCTATTTACACCTGCTGTTGCTGAGATCAGTGCTGTCAAATTTTTACTCCCCTCAGATGTCTTCACCTAATGTCACCTTCTTTGCTTTTGTCCCTTGCTTTTTTGGGACTAGGTAGGTACTGCTATAGCCATCCATGCTTTTTCGGACCAGATAGATCTTGCTATATTCATGTCGTTGATATTTATCTTATTCATATGCGCTCAGCTAATGTTACCTTTTTGCTCATGTTTTGATCTTGGTGTAGACGAATGGGAAACAATAGCCTACACGCATGCCCCACCAAATTTACACTGACGTTAAGCATAGTGTGGTAGTTCTCAAGGTACAGTGCCTTCATGCCCCTCATATGTTACATGAAATACGGATGTAACATAGCCCAACTCTAAAAATCGATTTTAGTTGTCACCAGATGTGGGTCAATCACTACATTGTTCTCCATGCCATTGATGTTCATTTAAGACCAAAGAAAATCATGACATACCATGTTCTAGGTTTATTTTTTCACTCTTGGTATCATTACCGTTCCTAGACTTGCACGTTTGACAGTGCCATAAGGTGAATTGGAAGACTTTAGGCAAATGTCATGGGTTAGTGGGCTTATATTGGGAAATGCGTGCTATCCGTATGGAGTATCGATTAGAATAAAACAGTTGTTGAAACTGTAACGGTTTTCCACTGATACAAACTGTGATTCATTTATTATATGTTATTTGTTTCTAGGTCTCGAAGATGAGCTAACGGAATACGCGGGCAACACATAGTGTTCCAAGTTGCTTCCACCGTGGGCAACTCGGTTCTAATATTACATGTTATTGTCACCACCATGAAGCAACCTGGGATCGTTTACTCTGGCGCGCAGGGGCGCGTGCCATCCACTAGTTTACTTGAAGCCCGGACTAGCTCTTTCTGGTCCTGGACAATCTGGCAGGACCGATGAATATGGATATTCGGCCTTGGTTGAGCCCAACAACATATATTAGTCCTGATCTTCAGCACTACTTCAACAATGCTTTTAAGTGAATGATCAATATTTTTCTCTCATAAATAACAAATCAGCATTAGCATTCGTATAAGCAAAATTTTCAAATTTCAACGAAACGAACAGGCATTGCATCCCCTTATTAAAGAAAATTTGCAGTGTAGTAATTTTTTATCCTGGTGTATATTCGCAGTGAAGTAATTGCCATTGCCCCCCCTCGCCAGTTAAATTTTCCACGTCCATCATTATTTTTTTTCATTCAGTGATCATCAATCATTATTTTCCACCACAACAACGTGCCATGTTGTTGCCTCCTATAGCAAACTCACGACATTTATTTGAGAGCCTCTCTCTAAGTCCATTTGACTTATGAGTTTAGTAGCTTACTAGAAGCATATTTAATGGACAGCGCTCTCGCGTTGCTAAGGGATCACGAATGAATTTTAGTTGATGGTGGATATACTAACGTGGACAAATAAATACATCTTGCTAGATAACGTGGCATGCTGATGTGGATAGCTTATATGAATAGACAAAGTGTCATAATTGCATGCGCTAGTGAGGTGCTGATGTCAATCGCTTTGCATGTGGAGGTAAAAATCTAGTGGGGTTTAGGGTAATAAGAGATACATATTAGGTTTATTGATGAATTCGAACTTGCTTACTAGATTCAAGTTCTCGACTTAATACGGTATCATATTTTTTTGAGATTTATCTTCTAGAGTTTAATGGTACTACCGTACTAGTATTTTTTTAATGATAAACGATGTGTGTGTGACAGCGAGACGTGTGTTGTTACTTTGTCAATCTCGTTTTTTTACAAACAATCTCAAGATCTTAGAGGTACTTATACTGGTACAGATTTACCTACGTTTGTACTACAGTATTAAAAATTATTTAACCTTTTTTCTAATAGCTAGGTTTGTCAAGCAATAGATAGTTTTTTTTTTTGTTACAAGTGCCTTGGTATTCATGGACTCTGGATCATCTACCAATCGGATAATCATCTATGACTGCCTAAAGCTCTGCCGGCAAATTTGTAGCAGCACACAATTAGACTCGTTCATTTTTACTTTGTCTATGTATCTGCTCCCTCCGTAAAAAAATGTAAATCTCACTTCTCGGAAAGTCAAATATTCTTATTTTCGACTAAATATATATAAAAAAATATTGATGTTTATTATGTATAGTAAGTATCATTAGATTAATCATGAAATATATTTTTATAATAACCTAACTGGAGATCTAAATGTAGATAATATATCTTCTATAAATTTAATTAGACTTGAGATTCTTTGAATCCTCGTAAAGCAAGATTTACATCCTTTTTAGGATAGAGAGAGTAAATAGTAATACAAAGTAGTACGGTAATTTATTCTTCCGTTCCTCTCTTCCTCAATTCTATTTTTTCTTTCATCACTCGCACCTTTCTTCTTCGTCCCTTACTTCCGCACTTATCGCTTCCACAAATGGTAAACATAGACTCATGGGATTAGTCTGGCCTAGCCCAGTCTTGAGGAACCGTCCAAACTTAAACTCCGTTCGGAAAGTGAGAATCGGTTCCGATTCACATCGGAGTTCAAAGAAACGCCGACAAATGCTATTACCATGAAACGTTTATGGTTCTGTGCTTTTTGACTGCGACATGCAAAATGGTTCCAGACCAGTTTCACTTGATTCTATTTCTAGTTTCTCCTGTACCCCAGTGACTGTATTTTTGTTTCTAGTTATTCTTTATAAGTGCAACAATTCAAAATCGGTTTCATTTAAGTTATTTTTGTCCACAAAAAGTTTTGATTTTTTCGAAACATTATTTATTTATATGATTTTTTGTATGTAAAACATGTTTTTTGAAATTAGAAAGCTAAATGGTTCTATAAAAGTGATTCGGATTCATCACTTGAAACATTTCTTGAGAAAATTTAGATCTATAATGTTTATTTTATGAGAACTTGGATACCTACCAAATGGCCCTTAATTCTATATCTAGTGTGGCCTAGTCCGGATATCCACGACAGATCATATGGGCTGCACCCTCAGGGACAGCCTAACCCACAAGATGAAGCCTTGCGGGATATGACTCTGCTCGGCACCTTCCGCAAGACACCGGAAAGATATCCTGAAAATACTACGAGATTTGTTAGGATACGTATGATCTCATGATTCCTGTAATCTGTTATTACTTTTCGGTTATCTCTCAGATCTAACCGACTTGTAACCCTACCCCCGGACTATATAAGGCGGGCAGGGACCCCCTCCAAAATCACGTAATATCATACGATAGCTAATACAAACCAACAGACCATAGGAGTAGGGTATTACGTCGTACTGACGGCCTGAACCTGTCTAACTCGTGTGTCTCTGTTACCTTCTTGTTCTTGATTACACGCCTCTCTGTCGATCAATCTACCTTCGTGTGATACCCATCGGAGGACTGCCGACGATATTCTATCGATAGTTGACGCGCTAGGTAGGGTGTGCATTATGTTTCTATATCGAACAAGATGGTACGTTCCGCAGGCTCTTTGTCCCACCCATAGCCCGGCCAGATCTTCACGGTCGGGTCGATCTCATGGATCATCAATGCTGGCGGAGTCGGAGAGCTCATCGAGCCGGTGCAGATCGATTCTACACCGATCACCCCAGCACCGGCGACTGCAAATCCGATCTCGGAACCACCTCCGAGGTCATGTTCACCAATAACTCACCGCCCACCAAGTGCTCGTCGTCAACGCCGACCAGATAACACCATACACCGCCGACCAGACATTCTGTCTAAAGCTAAGTCACGCTTTAATATTTTTCTATTAGAAAAAGTCTGTTTTTGGCCCTCCAACTATGGCAGCAGTTTGGTTCTAGCCCTCTAACTCGAAAACTAGACACGCGCAGTCTATTAACTCTGTAAACAAGATAGAATTGGCCCTCGCGCCGGCGCGATGGCGGTTTCCGCCCAGTCAACCCGCGACGACCGCGGTATTAGGCCTTTTTCATTTTCTCGTGGCCCACTTACTCCCACACTCTCCTCTCACTCTCTTTCGTTCGTTCCCCAACCCTGAACCCTAACTCCCGACGACGGCAACGACGACGACGACGATGGAGGGTGCTGGTGCGGGTGCGGATCGACTGCTCCTAACATTCCTCGTGCGAGACCCGCTCCAGTCGCCGACTTGCCACTATAACGGTGGAGGAACGCCTCGGTGGCGGCCGTTGTGGGCACCACCGCGGTCTGGTTCGTCTTTGAGCATGCGGGCTACAGCTTCCCCTCCTATCCAACGCCTTGCTCCTCCTCGTCGCCATCCTCTTCTTCTGGGCCAAGTCTGTGTCGCTGCTCAACAGGTGCGGTTAGCCTGAGATCTGATATGGAATCGTTCGCTCCTTTGCTTTGTGGTGTTTTGTTGGCGTGGTGCTTGGCCTCTAAATTGGGAATAATTTGTGATGGATTGTACAAAATTGGATAATTCCCTGTCAGTTTGGATGTAGCTTATTCGTTTCTTCGAGTACCTCACTACCAAAATAGTGTATGGTCATCGTTCATATTCTGCTTCGGCAACTCGTAGCACGAAGTCATTGTGTATGATATGTTAACTTGATAGAAGTTAATTGCATTTGAATTTTAAGCAGTGTAATCAGGTTTCCTCATTCTCCGGAATTAGTTTGGTCTTTATTTTGCAATGCCTCTAATTGATATTTAGATTTTGCGTGATATTTTGTGATCAACAATGTACAGTGTACTTCCATTGTAACTAGGCTACATGTTGTCCATTCAGAGTGGTAGTCTGAAAGAGTTTTTTTGTTCGTGTTGCATGTAATGTAGGACATTTTTATGCACCATTGACCCTCTATATACTCTTCCTATTTGGTTTCATTATGGAGGAGAATTCTTGAGAAGAGGAAATAATGTGTATTACTTGGGAGGAGAAGTGGAGGTGTCATACATTGACCATGATAAAGTCTCTCTCCCTGAGGTTATGGGGCACCTTAAGGATCATTGCACTGTTGAAGAAGGAGCATTGTTGCACTGGCTTGTTCCTAGAAGGCAGCTTTCTAATAGCCTACATGTTATGATGGACGATCAGGCTTGCATTGAAATAGCAAACAACACTGAGGAAGGAGATGTATGCAGAATTGGACAGAGTCTGATGTCCCACCCTTGAAGGCACCTAGATATGTGAGAATGCTAGGCAGACCTAAAAAGAAAGGAAGAGGGAGCCATAAGAACAACCAAAGGTAAAGAGACTTTCTAAGGTAGGGACAGTCATCAGATGTAGGAAATGTAAGGGAATAGGCCACAATAGATCCACTTGTGATAAGAGACATGGGGTTCCATCTAGCAGTGAAACTCCAGGAGGCACATGTCATGATGCTCTACAACCAAGTAATGTATCAGTTGATGCTTCTACACATGGAAGCTTTGTACCCACTGCTACCTCTAATGAAAGCAGTAGAGGAAGAGGGAAAAGAAGAGCATCTCAGTGAAGCCAAGTAACTATATGTGCTACTTCGTATGTGCTACTTGTAATGTAATGCCAGACTTTTATGGCATTTGTAATGTAATGTTCAGTCATTTCTATCACTCCTTGGTTGAACTTGTAATGTAATGCCAGGCTTTTAAGGCTATAAGTTCTCGAAGCTGTGCTGGTGTGCAAATTCTAATGCCAGACTTTACTGTCTTGTAATGTAATGCTAGACTTTTAAGTTCTCGAAGCTGTGCAAATTATAAGTCCTTGGTTGCCTTGTAATGTAATGCCAGACTTTTAAGTTCTCGAAGCTGTGCAAATTATAAGTGCTCGTGTTGTGCTGGTGTAACTGAGCTCGTGTTGTGGCGATTGCGATTCATTCCACGCTGTTTCTATCCATGGGTGCCAACCTACTGCTAGGGCAGCACGACCATGTTCCACGTAGCCTAGGACGCCATTGCCTTCTCATGTCTCGCCGCTCACCAGATGTTTTCTCTCCTAGTCTCCTGCACTACACATGACACATTCCATCCATTCTGTGCAAAGTTGAATTGAATTGGAAAGTGCAAGCATGCAGAGGCATGACAGCAGGGAGATGATGAGCAACCAAAACCCGAAAGCCTTATCTTGGAATTCATAATTGATTCAAAGATAGCAAAATACATCTTCAATTCAATACATCTTCCATACTTCTACACCACAAACTAACAAGCATCCAACTACTACCATTCACAACTAAAAAAAAGCAACAAACATCTACTTCCTAAAAAGTACAGCAAGCACTAGAATCACACAGGCCACCAATACAAACTTCCACAAACCTAGTTCCTTCTCTATCATCCTGTATTTCAACTGAACATCTTCTGTTCTAGCTGTTTGCACCATTGCTGCCACAACATCTGTGTCTGCAAATCGTGTTTCCACCATGGCTCTTTCTTGCTGCCTTGATGCTTCTGCATCAACTAATGACAGATCCATGTGGCCATTTCCCTATATGTTAGTCGTCCTCATTGCTCGCACTTGGTCATGGAGCTCAATAAGAATGGGTACAAGGTGCTCCAGGGTTGGTGGATCAATCCAGCGATAAAATTGGCATGACCGCATATTGCTCTGCAACCATGATTACAACCAAAACCAAGACAACTTCAATCATGACATCCAACAAAGAACCAAGGACAAGAACCAAACCCTAAACAAGTCATCGATCGAACTCACCTAAGATCTGAAGCAATTGTAGAACATGCGGCCCGGATTATCATTGGTCCTCGACGTCCACTTTGTCGCCTTCACTCCACAATTGCAAAGCATGGGCACCCAATAATCAAGAGGGCCTTGACGACACAGCAAGGGGATGACCATAAGCCACCATGGTCGAACCTTCCTCCTCCCCTCCAGCTACTCACGCTGCTCGAGCTCGCCATGTTATCGCTGCCATCAGGAGTTAGGGTTTGGGGTTGGGGAAGGAACAGAAGAGAGTGAGCAAGTCAGCGACTAGAGTAGGTCCCCATGTGAGGAATGTTAGGAGCTGTCGATCCGCACCCGCACCAGCACCCTCCGCCGTCACCATTGTCGTTGGGAGTTAGGGTTCGGGGTTGGGGAATGAACGGAAGAGAGTGAAAGGAGAGTGCGGGAGTAAGTGGGCCGCGAGAAAATGAAAAAGGCCTAATACCATAGTCGTCATGGGTTGACCAGGCAGAAAATCACCCTCGTGCCGGCGCGAGGGCCAATTCTATCTAGTTTACAGAGTTAATAGATTACACGTGTCTGGTTTTTGAGTTAGAGGGCTAGAACCAAACTGCTGCCATAGTTGGAGGGCCAAAAACAGACTTTTTCCTTTTCTAAATATTCTCTAATCTTTGTACAACGCCATAATGTTTCTCCGAGCTGTTTTCTCCATATTTGCTCTCCAAACGATTTTCTGAACCCCCAAACAGTCATGTTGATGCTCGGATGTCCCTAGAGATGGCCCTGTCTCTGGCTCCTCCCTACACGTGCATGAGCGTCTGCCCTCTATGTTATGGGTGGTCGGCAGTGGCTCCTTAGCGACGCTTTGTTCTTCCTACACGCACATGGGCTCCACGCTCCGCTTTATGGTTAACGAGCTAGCTAGGGCTGGAGACTCAGTTACACACTAACTGGTCGGGCGGTTTATATTAAATATAAATACATCTTCACACCAACTAATCGCCTAGCTGCATACGCTATTTCATCGTCATTGCTGATTTTTCTCTGGAGTTCATATATTTTTATATCATGTACTACTCGTTCTATATATTTGTATTGTAGGATCATCGTCCAGGTGATCGGACCACCTGGTGCTCGAACTTCTCCACACCGCTAGGTTCATGGACTCCGTCACCGACCAGTTGATCGGATTGTTCGCTGATCGCTTCTACTCAATGCTCACTTCGCCGTAGACCAGTTGACCGGACTGTTCGTCGCTTGTGCTTCATCGCTAGATATGCCAGGGACTCCTCGATGATATCGCCAGATACGCTGGGGACTCCTTGGTGCTTGGACATCGCCAGCTACATCGGTTACTCCTCGGCACTCGAATTCTTTGTGCTCGGGGACTAAGTGGGTACACTTCACCCCACTTCACCTTGTGGACATCGCCAGCTACGCCAAGGACTCATCGGTGTTTGAACATCGCCAGCTACGCTAAGGACTCCTTGGTACCTAGACATCACTAGCTACGTGGGGGACTCCTCGGTGTTCAGACATCGCTAGCTACGTCGGAGACTCCTTGGTGCTCGAACATCGCTAGCTACATCAGGGACTCCTCGGTGCTTGGACTTTGTCAGCTATGTCGGGGACTCCTCGGTGCTTGGATGTCTCTAGCTACATCGGGGACTCCTCGGTGCTCGGGCGTCGCCAACTACGTCGAGGACTATTCGGTGCTTGAAAATCGCCAGCTACACCAGGAACTCCTCAGTGCTTGGACATCGCCAACTACACCGGAGACTCCTCGGTGCTCGAACATCGCTAGCTATGTCTGTTACTCCTCAGTGCTCGGACATCACCAGATATTCCAGGGACTCCTCGGTGCTCGAACATCATCAGCTACATCGAGGACTCCTCGGTGCTCGAACATTGATGTAAACAAGGCCCGATCTTCCGATAGGTATGATAGCATCAATTGGTGGAGACTCAACATTCATGATCTAGGCTTTGATCCAAGACTGATTTAGACCCCGCAACCATTACACCACTGCTCTGTTGGTTATCAACCATGCGAACATGGTTGACCTCGTCGAGAAGGCTTTCCTGTAAACGAATCGAGAACACAAGCAAGAACAGGATGAATGCAATCTGAAATTGCAAATAGATATGAGGCTTATGATAACAAGAAGGAGTTCAAGTCTTTATTTGAAAGGACTAATCACCATAGGTGAACAAGATCAAGAACTGGGGCCCTGGTTCAAAGCCACCAGCCTTGGCGGCACAGTTGCAGCAAAACGACGTCTGTTTCATGAGGAAATCAAAAACTAAATAAAACGCAAACCCTCAGGAGAGCGATGGATGCTAATTATAGAGTCTTGGGCATCACCCCCTGGACATGCCCCCTAATGGGCCCAAACATGATACACGGTCCAACGAATCAAAGACAGTGTCACAGCACCCTGGTAGATTCTAGATACTAACTTGTTTTGATGATTCCCATTGATTCTGAAGGTCTTTTGATGTGAGACCACTTGGATTAGCTTCCTTATCAAATTAGATTTCTATCCATATGTGGATCGTTGAAAACGGAGTTCGGATGTGTCCTGGGTGACCAGTTTAAGGCAAACTGGTCCTAGAACCCGAGATGAGCTCAAACTTGATTTGGGCCTCCACCTCGGTGACTCGAACCGGATGAGCTTCGGGCCTCCTTCTTGGTTAGGACACCCTCGCTAATCTCCTTGGTCTCCATATGGTTCTCCAAGCATGGTCATATGTATAGAGGTCATGTCCTCATCATCCTCCCTTTCTTAACGAAAAGCCGTCCTCGGCGTCGATTTTGTTTGAAGTCAATCCTGCACAACATGAGGACAAACGAGGTTTCCAAAAAATGAGAATGGACAATATTGTGAGAAGGAACATGACCATGTTTCCATGTTTGTAGTGTGTCATCTCGCATAAAAATTTTAGCAAGCATGTAGACTCCATGATCCGAATGCACACGATGTATGTCAACACTATCCTGCAAAAGATTAGAACTGACCAAAGACAATGCAGAAATAGATGATCTAGCAGACATAGGTACCAACCAACAATGGTCCCCTTCTTGGAAGTGAACTTGTTTCTTTGAGGAACATGAGAAAATGTTTGTATTATTATGGCTGACCTCTAAACAATCATAATCTTGTACAACAAAAGGAGAATTCATATTACTATGAACGTATACTCGATGTATCATATATTATCCTTTGTTGTTATATTTGCCAATAACATGATATATGTGTTTAGAAAACCAAGGCAAATCAACATATTTAAAAAGGCTCTCCTCCAAACAATCTAGGTTACACAAAACATCAAATTTAATATAACCCAAAGTATGTAAAGAAGACAATAGTTTGAGCTCATCGGTTTTAGTAGCAATATGAATAACATGTTTATTTTCAGCATAAGTGATTGGTTCCAAAACATGTAAAATTGAAGTATCATCAACCAATTCATTTTTATCACAAGGAACATCAAGCAAATTATCATAGGACAAAGATAAATCAAGAGAGGGTTACACTAACAATTGCTCTATGATAGCATGGTTTGTGGAAAAAATTAGTACATTAAAACAATTCTCACCTTCCATGAGTGTAGCACCATGGACAATACCTGTGTTCTCAGCAGGAATAATAGGTGCATTATGAAGTGATGGTTCTGTATTTGCATATGAGGTTGTGAGCTCCTCATTTGCTTCCATGTCATCCTCTCGCTTATGTACATTATCCCACGGAAGGTTAGTCATAGCAAAAGGAATAACAACATACTCTTCATCTAAATAGTGCACCTCAGCATATGATGTCAAAACAGAAGGTGAATTAACAAATGTTTCTCGCATAAGGAGTTTCATATCATTCTAAGTTTGAGGTTTATCAGAAGGATCTAAAGACTCCCACCAAGATAAAGCAAAATGTCGCAAAACACTAGCTGCATTGTTTACCTTCCTTCTTGGACACATAAAGCGAGTAGCAAATATATTATCTATGGCAATTTCTCACTCCATATACTCATTAGCACTTATACCATCATAAGTCGGTGGATACGAAAAACCTATCATTGTTAGAAGACAGCAAAAGACAACACAAAAGTATTATCCCTATCAGCTACTTAGGTTGTGAACAAGGAAAAATAAGGCACTCGATTCTCAAGCGTCTTACTATAGTCTTACAAGTGTTCTTACCAAAGCAATAGGCGGTGCAATCGGTCGATGACTGTGATACCGTTGTAGCTTGAGTGTAACAGTTACAAGGCGAACCTATACTTGGTTAGAAGAAAGTGAAGCTTGGATAGGCACAATATAGTAGCAAGGAGTAGCAATATTCGCAACTGAATAGCAAAGCTAAATAAGTATCTCGAGTACTTGTCTTAGTTGCTGGCCTACACATGTTCCAAGTATCAGATGTATCAAGTGATGTGAACAGCAGGAATATGATTAGGAACAAGGTAGAAATCAGCACACGCAAACACAGCTCAAATGGCGCTCTCTATGTGCTCCTCTAGATATTGTTCCACTTTTGCCCCTCACTCTTTTCTCTATTTTTGGGCTGTCGTTGTTTTTTGGATTCTTTGACTTTTTCTTTTTAATTTTTTGATATTTTTTCACTTAGGAGCACAAAAGAAGTAACCATAGAAAATATGAGCTTAAACAAGTGAAAGATGTGGCCTGTGGAAATTTCAAAAGATGTGCTCAAAATCGACAAAACAATTGTGACCATGAAAAGATGATCTTGTGACCAGTTTTTGGCTAAAATAAAATTTTCTGAACCCAGCAAAGCAGGGGATGGACGGATTCGAAATTTTTTTCTGATTGATTTTGATATATGGAATGTCAAAATCCGAGTTTGTATGCGAAAACTAGACCAGTTTTATGAACTAACTCCGAATTAGAGGACAAAACGGGAGTAATACGCGCAAAATTAGTTACGGCAGCAAGGATTTAATGAAAACAGTGAAGACAAGTATAACAAATTAGATGTGTGGACTAGGGTTTGATGGATATAAAGGAAACACAGCAAGACTTCAAGGTGTTCATGGATTATGATGAAAAACAAAGGAAAAAACACAAACTGAACTAAAAAATGATCTAAAACCAGCAACCAGAACTTGGTTTAGGACACAAACTCAACAACGAGAAACAGATACGAAATTGCATGGCACAATGAGGCTATAGGATAGGGAATAGGTGGCGGTGTATATTTTTTTGGTTTTTTGTGGACTATAGGTAATGCAAAAATAGTAGCAATCTAAAGGGGAAAACAAAGTTATACCTAACGGGCAACAAGGTCTCTGATACCACTTGATGTTGACTAGGTCTGATATTCCGATAGATATGATAGTGTTGATTGGTGAAGACTCGACATTCATGATCTAGGCTTCGAACCAAGATAGATTCGGACCCCCACAATTGTTACACCACTGCTCTGTTGGTTATCAACCACGCAAACGCGATTGACCTCGCCGAGAAGACTTTCCTGCAAGCGAATTGAGAACACAAGCAAGAACGGGATGAACGCAATCTGAAATTGCAAATAGATATGAGGCATATGATAACAAAAAGGAGTTCAAGTCTTTATTCGAAAGGACTAATCGTCATAGGCGAACAAGATCAAGAACTGGGGCCCTGGTTCACAGCAAGCAGCCTTGGCGGCACAGTTGCAGCAAAACCCAAACTCTAAAGAGAGCGACGGTTGCTAATTATAGAGTCTTCGGTGTCACCCCCCAAACATGCCCCTATTGGGCCCAAACACGATACACGGTCCAACGGACCAAAAGACGGTGTCGCAGCACCCTGACAGATTCTGGACGCTGACTTGTTTTGACGATCCCCGTTGATTCTGAAGGTCTTTTGATATAAGACCACTTGGATTGGCTTCCTTATCAAATTAGCTTTCCAACCATATATGGATAATTGAAAACGAAGTCTGGATGCGTCCTGGGTGACCAGTCTAAGGCAAACTGGTCCTGGAACCCGAGATGAGCTCGAACTTGATTTGGACCTCCACCTCGGTGACTCGAACCGGATGAGCTTCGGGCCTCCTTCTCGGTTAGGAACCCTCGCTGATCTCCTTAGTCTCCATATGGTTCTCCAAACATGGTCATATGTATGGAGGTCATGTCCTCATCAGACATCGCCAGCTACATCGGGGACTACTTCGGTGTCCGGACATCGCTAGCTAAGCTAAGGACTCTCTTGATGGTCGGGTCTTGCTACATCTCATCAGTGTGCTATCAAACTGCTCCATACTGTTCAGGTCAGGGTGCTGATTTTGGGCAGCACGTCTGGGGTCTTGATACGCACATGTCAGATGACATCGGCAAGCTTTTAGATTACTGTTTCTGACCCTGGCACCACGTGACCACATCACTTACTGTTAGGCTCGGGGACTAAGTGGCCACACTTCACCTTACGGTGAATGTGCTTTTCTCATCTCGAGGCTACGCCCAGGGACTGGCTGACTGTTCGGCTGGTCTTTTACTATTCTTCTACTTTGGACCCTGGCGTCACATGACTACGTCATCTACTGTCAGGCTCGGAGACTAAGTGGGCATACTTCACCTTGCGATGAATGTGTTTGCTTTAATCTAGAAGACTCCGCGCCTCTTGAAGCTAAAGAAGACTATCTCCCTTTCTCGTGGTCGGACTCTAAGTGGGCACACTTGCCTACCGTGAAGAAATTTTCGATTCTGAACTTGAGCTCCTTACACCCTTATGGCAAGTCGTACTTGGGTTACACTGCTCGGTGACGGTTCATGCTGCTTGGCGATGGTTCACGCTGCTCGGCGACAGTTCACGCTGCTCAGCGACGGTTCACCTGGTCGGCAACTGCTTACAACTGCTCGGCAACTCATCACGGTGGTCGGACCATAAGTTTGACTGCTCGGCTTTGTTCGCACCTGCTCGGACAAGCTTAAGACGGCGTTGCACAACGGGTACAAGGTGCTCGGGGACTAGCTGTGGGGGGTATGACCCCGGATACTCACGACAGACCATATGGGCTGTGCCCCCAGGGGCGGTCCATCCTACAAGATGAAGCCTTGCGGGCACGACTCTGCTCGGCGTTTTTCGTAAGACACCGGAAAGATATTCTGAAGATACTACGAGATCTGTTAGGATACGTACGATCACATGATTCCTGTAATCTGTTATTACTTTTCGGTTATCTCTTAGATCTAACCGACTTGTAACCCTACCCCCGGACTATATAAGGCGAGCAGGGACCCCTCCAAACTCACGCAATATTATACGATAGCTAATATAAACCAACAGACCATAGAAGTAGGGTATTACGTCATATTGACAGTCTGAACCTGTCTAACTCGTGTGTCTCTGTTGCATTCTTGTTCTTGATTACACGTCTCTCTGCCGATCAATCTAACTTCGTGAGATATTCCTCAGATGACTACCGACGATTTTATGTCGACATCTAGTTTAGTTGTAAATAGTTTGTATAGTCTTCAAAGCATATTATTGGCTCATAATGATGAAAATTTCATAGTGTATTTTTCTAACACAAAATACAATGTCCTCTATCACCTCACAAATTTTAAAACTAAAATATAATTTGTACATAGAGAAACAAAAAAGAAAAATCTCTTTAAGGTGTTGGTTGGATCAACTTAAATAGTTGGAGGAAGTAAATTAAATCAAATGTTAGTTTAGGGGATTATTTAGACATGGGCCAAATTTGAAGGGAGTAATATGAACTTTTTTCTGGATTTCTAAGTATTTTTACCTTATTGTGTTTTTTAAGTGCCCTCTATTTACGCTAGTTCGCAAAGACGTCAACATACGTACCTCGGTGTGACTGTCACGAGTCGACACACTCCTATTAGTCCTGCGTGGCACGTGGTCCCAACTTATAAGTGCGCTGGCCACGCAACCGGGCTCGAAAGGTCGAATTCTATTGGTCGAGTTCGCTGGAGCTACCTCTCAAGCGCCACGTGTACCTTGTGTCGCGAAACATCTCGACCGAACCGACGCCTTCCTCTCTAAAAACGGCGGCCTTCCCCCATGCCCAAATCCTTGTCCTTCCTCCGCTTCCCTCCAAATCCAGCCTGAATTCAACCCAGATATTCCCCAGCAGAAGAAAACCCGAGCAAATCGAGCGCTGGAAGCTTCACCCGGCGAAGCAGAATCGAATAGGAGCCGCTCGCCACGCCGCGATGGGGATTCCCCTCCGGTCTCTCCTCGTCGCCTCGCTCGTCCTCAGTTCGGTAGTCTTGCACGTCGCAGCGGCCAAAACTATAGATCCGTACAAGGCGAGTAATTTTTGCGTATTATTACTGCGTATTCCTTGTTTCGCTGTAAACTCTAGGCATTTCTTCAACTGAATTACACGGCGTATGCGTTATATGAGAGATTAATGAACAAATGACAATGCTAACGCTTGCGGTTCCAAGTGGTAAGATACTATTTGTTGATCTGTTCTCTAAACGGGATTTTACTGTACTCAAGTTTTACATGTACAATGGGGGTCCCTGTACAATGTACTAAAATGGTTGTATCTGTGGCAGCACTCAGAGCTTAATTTGCTTTGGTAGCTATGTTCACTATTTGTAAAATTCATAATTGTCAAGCAGTAAATGTCAGATAGTGGTCCAGCTTCAAACCTGAAATATTACTTCCATCTGAGCTTTTTCCTTTTGGAAATCCAGGCATAGTCCTAACATTTATGAGTTTTTACATCTGTTCTAGATGACTGATGCATGTTCTCATGATCTTTTTTGGTTTCAGGTTCTAGGAGTTGACAAGAATGCTAGCCAACGGGATATTCAGAAAGCCTTTCACAAGTAAGTTCAGATTTTTAATGTCTTCAACTTTCAATTCAAGTACACGATGCAATTTAGTTTCAGCCTATAGCTTAGATCAACTCATCTTATTTATGATGTCTATAATAGGCTTTCTCTAAAATACCACCCTGACAAGAATAAAGGCAAGGGTGCGCAGGAAAAATTTGAAGAAATAAACAATGGTAAGAACCTCTATTTTTCTTCAATATCTATTTTGATTAAGAATTTGTATATGCTGATGATGCATATGAGATAATTTTTTTATTTGGCATTGTCCCTTGCACTAGCCATGGTATCATCATATCTGCACATGTCCGGAGTCATTTGCATTGATGTGGTTGCTTTTAAGGGTGTGTTTGCATTGATCTGGTTGCTTTTAAATGGTGTGTTTGGTTTGGGAACTATCGGGGATGGGATGGTCCTGTCTCTTCTTTTAGGGGTGGAGTCATCTCTAAATTCCTTGCTATTACCTATTTTTAACATTCCATGTTGTCTCCTGGGTTTGTTTAGGTGCAAAACGTCTTGTAACAATACATGCTCTATGTTTGACCCATTCTGCTTCTCTTTACGCTGAATTATCAGGCAAATAAGGGCCATGTAACTATATTCCGTAAACTAGTTTCGTTTCAGATTATCTGCTAATGCTAGATTAGAGTAGCAGTGCCTTATTCTGTAATACTGAAGGAGCATTGTTGGGCCTTTGCAGCATATGAGATTCTATCTGATGAAGAGAAGCGGAAAAACTATGACCTCTACGGGGATGAGAAGGGTAACCCTGGATTTGGTGGTGGAAATTTTGGAAATCATGAGGGCTATACATACTTTGGTGGTGGCCCCAAGTCCAGTCATTTCACATCTGGTAATGGATGGCAAACAATGGGTGGTCAAGGAAATACAAAAACGTTTTCCTTTTCTTTTGGTGGTAAACCTGGGGCCAGTGGTGGAAACCCGTTTGGTGGTGGTTTAGATCTTGGTGATGTTTTCTCGAACCTTTTTGGTGGTGGATCAATGGGTGATAGCCATTTTGGTGGATCAACTGGCTCAGCTAGAGCCAACACTGGAACTTCTGGTCAGCATTCTGGCACTGCCAAGATTCAGGATATCACCACACAAGTTTTCAATAAAGAAGTAGCTGACCAAGGAACTACTTGGCTTCTGTTATTTTATACACCCCAGTCAAAAGGTCAATTTGTGCTAGAGAGTGTCATGCAGGACGTGGTCCATTCACTGGATGGTGCTCTGAGGGTAAGCTGATGTACAATAATGATAATGAAATATATAGCGCTCCTCAACATATGGCACGGACATACATACCTAATAGCCTTCTATTTGTGCAGGCTGGTAAGGTCAACTGTGACAATGAAAAATCTCTTTGCAAAAGGTCTGGTGTTTCAATAGGGAAATCGGCCCGCCTCTTCATCTATTCATATGCTACTACAGAGAAAGGGTCTTTGCATGAGTATTCTGGAGAACATGATGCTAAGAGCTTGAAGACATTTTGTCAAGAACACCTGCCAAGATTCTCAAAACGAGTAGATATTGGCCAATTCAGCTTCCCTTTAAATGTTCTACCAAACCTTCCTCAAGTGCTCTTACTATCGAGTAAGAAGGACACACCAGCAATGTGGCGTGCTATCAGTGGGATGTTCCGCAATCGATTAATTTTTTATGATGCTGAGGTGAGTAATTTGATCTGTTGCTGTTACTGCTCCATTTGGTTACCAAACCTAGGAAATTCTAGGCCTTAATAATTACTCTGCTTGACATGGGAAAACTCGGCACATAGCATACTCTGAGATGTCAATTGATGTGGGGTGTAGTTACTTCTGGGCAGTAAGTGGTAATGAATGGTTATAATATAAAAATGGCATGAAAAATAATTTACTCGCTCCATTCCTAACTGTAAGTCGTTTTAGTTTTATCCCAAGTCAACCTTTTCTAGCTGTGAGCCTGTGACCAAGTTTATAAAAAATGAATACACAAACATATACAGCATCAAACTAGATTCATTAGATACACCGTGACATATATTTTGATAGAGTATCTGTTTGATATTGTAGATGCTAATGATTTTTTTAATATAAATTTGGCCAAAGTTAGACAAATTTGATTTTGGACAAAGTTAAAACGACTTACAATTTGGAACGAAGGGAGTAGATGATTGAGCTTCCATTAAAATAGCATACCTTTACCATGCTGGTGAACAATCAGGGGGTTAACTCTTATATGCTATTAGGACTCGATAAACAACATCTAATATGAGATACTGCTGTGCATGTTTAGGTTCATGATGTTTCTCATCCGCTTCTCAAAAGTCTTGGCGTGAAGAATCTTCCAGCTGTAATTGGCCGAACCGTGAATGGTGAGGAGCTCCTTCTGAAGGATGGCATTTCGGTGAAAGATCTCAGATCTGGTATCAAGGAATTGAAGACACTGCTAGAAAGTTTTGAGAAGAAGAATAAGAAGCTGTCATCGAATCAAGCTAACAAGAAACCTTCCAGTCAATGGGAAGAAAAAAAGGTGCCTCTCCTCACAGCCTCCAACTTTGAGGAAATCTGTGGAGAGAAGACTTCAGTATGCATCATTGGTGTTTTCGGGTCAAACAAAGCCAAGGGACAGCTTGAAACAGTCCTGTCTGAGGTATATCTTCTGTTTTGAAAAGCCAAATCGTACTAGATAGCAGAAGCACATGTTTTCTTGTTCTTCTGAATGCATAGTAACATCTATTATCTTGTGGTTCTTCTTTCCTTAATCTTGGGTATAGCAATTTGTTAACACATACCTTCTCTTTTCTGGTGATTGCATCCAGATATCTAAGACGACTCTGATAAGGGGGCAGAACTATAATTCCAGAAATGCAGTCTCCTATGCTTTGTTGGATAAGGACAAACAATCTGCATTCCTGTCATCGTTTGATAAGTCTGGATATAAGTCATCTGACAAGCTGCTCATTGCCTACAAGCCTCGCCGGGGGAGGTTCGCGGTGTACGACGACGAGGTGACACTGGAAGAAGCTGAAAGGTTCGTGGGATCTGTTTTGAACGGAGACGTTCAACTGTCATCGACCAAACAAAAGCCTGTCCTTAGGTAGACGACTATTGCAAGTTGCAAGAGTTTTAGATCTAACATTTACTATCCTTATTAAGGTTTGTACATAGCTGAACGAAGAGAGTTAAATTGTGTATAGCGTTTGCTGGACAGTTTTGTTCGGTAAACCAGAATTACTGACTTATCTCTCCCTCTACTCTGCCAATGTAATTGGGCGAATGCTACAGTCCTGTCGAGATGTTGAATATATAGTGGACCATTTATATACGTCTTTTGTTTTCACAAGATTCTGGTGTCTTGGCCAATTATACTAGGGTGATGTTTAGTTGCACTTCATTTTGCAAAATTTTTCAAGATTTCTCGTCACATCGAATCTTTGGACGCATGCATGAAGCATTAAATATAAATAAAAAATAAAACTAATTACACAGTTTAGACGAAATTCACGAGACGAATCTTTTAAGTCTAATTAGACTATGATAAGACACTAATTACCGAATAACAACGAAAGTGTTACAGTACTGTTTCCCAAAATTTTTCGCTAACTAAGCCAGGCCTAGCATTTTTTTTTTGGGTTGTTGGTCTGCCTTGCGATTTAGTTGCTTCTGAGAATATGACGCTGACTGAAATTTAGCAGGTAACGTGGTGGTGGAACACAGGGATATTAATGTTTGAACTTTTGATGTTGTTGGAATCGAGAGTTCACTTCAAACTAAAATGCCGTCGAGATCCAAGAACTTGCTCACGAATCTTTTTTATGCCAAAATTGCTGACGATTTCCCAAAAGACAACTCTGGGCTTGCGGTTGATGACTGCCGTGTAACGAATTCGGCCCAGCCCAACGTGTTCTCGGATCTATCCAGTCGCCACGTCCCCTACAGCTCCGATTCGTGGACAGCCTCATCCTCACTCAGACGAATGCTATCTTCACTGGCCTCGAGCACAAAATGCTGTGGCCGAACGGATGAGAGGAAGATGGCTGCCACCATCCTCAGCTCCTGCTCCTCCCTGCCCAGGGCTACTGCAAAAGTAAGCTTCTTTTCTAACTCATCGCGCTTCATCTTGTTTCTTCTTGCTTCCTGATGCTACTGCTCATGTGCACAGCTAGCAGGAGTGCCAAGATCTTCGTCGTACTACACCCAGCTGACCCTTTTCTCGAGGCATCCCTTTGAGAAGGCGGCGGCAGCAGCTGCAGCCTTCCAGAAGCTCCCGCCCGAGCTCCTCCGGCTGAGCTACGCGGCGAGGAATAACAAGCATGCAAGAACCAGCTGCGGGCGGGCCACGGACAACGACCAGGCGGCGCCGGCCGCGGCTCAAGAAACAACAGCCAACACCCCTCCTCCTCCAGCCTCTCCCGTTCCCAGCGCCGAGAGATCCCCGGTGACGCCCGGCAATAACGGCCAGCCGCAGCAGCCGGTCGCCAACGCCAACGCCAACGGCAGCGCGCCGAGCGAGCCGCCGAAGCGGGCGCCGCTGACGGCGCGGGAGCGGCTGCGGGCGGCGCGCGTACTGGGCAAGTACGCGGAGCCGTCGGCAAAGGGGTCGTCGTCGTCGTCGTCAAAATCGGCCAAGCCGGAGTTCGGGAGCGGCGTGCTGGACGCGCTGCGCGAGGCGGACGCGAAGAAGGGCGGGGCCGGGGGCGGGCGGCGCGGGTCGCGGCTGCCCGAGGCGCCGGGCAACCTGTTCGACGACAGCAAGCGCGGGATGCCCAAGGAGGGGTGGACGTTCGAGCTGCCGTTCGGGGTGGACGTGTTCCTCGTCCTCGTCTCCTTCACGCTCATCACCACCATCATGTTCGGCACCGCCTTCCTCGTGTGGAAGCTCGGCGCCATACACTTCAACGAGTACTAGCCTGTTGTTGTAGACTCTCTCTAGATTGGGGGATAAATAAAGGGCGATTATGCAGTGATTCTTGAAGTGCTAGATGAGAGAACTGCGTGGCTTTGTACTGTACTATATTTGATCGCCGCCACTGGTTTGGCGCAGATTTTTGAGAAAACATAGAAATGATGGATGTTTTGCACGATGCTGGTGTCATGTTTCATAGAGGACTAATAGCCGTGGTCATTGAGATGCATAACAAAGTGCCTGTAGTTTCGTGGCCGTAGAGACCTGTTGGCTAATTGCTCTTTTTTATTTCTTTATTATAAGCCAAGCCAACATGGCGCTGGCCTCGAATCCCAGCAGCCACAGGTTCCTTTTTTTTCCTCTTCTGGTCTGATTATACCTTGGTTAATTGCTCTTTTTATTTTTTTCCCTCGTTTGGTCTGATTACCTTGGTTAATGAATTGCTCCTTTTTCCCATTGCCCCCCTGTCTGATTTTAAAGATGTCAACGGCCCCCGTTCCCTGATTCCCCACGGGAAATTCACCCATTAGAGGACGGGAATGATACAAATCTTCTCCCTATGGAGAATTAAATGGAGAAAAAATCATCCACATTGGGTATGACGGGGGTGTCGGTGCGGGACCCACAGGATGCCCCGCAAGGAAGAGAGAAGATCTAGTCTAACTAGGATTCTCCCCATGTAACCTTAGTAGTAGTATTATTTTGTAATCCTACTAGGAACTCTCATTGTAAACCGACTAGGATTCTGACCTCCTGACTATATAAAGGAGGGCAGGGTTCCTAGAGAAGGGAGATCACGATTTCTACAACACAATCAATCCAACGCAGAGGCTAACGTCGACTGGACGTAGGGCTGTTACTCGACCACAGTCGAGGGCCTGAACCAGGATAAATCGACTATCTCTTGCGTTCACCGTCGAGTTCCGCATACGCTGAAGCCTAAACAATACTGCCCCGGGGTCCCCCGTGGCAGGCTATCGGTGGTAAAACATCGACAGCTGGCGCGCCAGGTAGGGGCTTTCGGCGAATTTGCATCCGAGAGCTCGATGGACCTCAACAACATGATCTTCTCAATGGGATCAACTTTCATCTTCGGCTCATGGATCTGCGAGGCGGACAACAATGGCAAGCTCCAAAGTCGTCTCCTCGAGGATTCGAAACACCATGAAGATGATTCTATTCCGACGACCACGATAGATCAAATCTCCGGAGGATTCGCGCAGCTCATAATGTTTGATTCAACTCAGGTTCTGCAGCCTTGTGTATCCGACTCGAATTCGAGCTCCGCATTCGAGTTGGAGTCTTATCCGAGTTCTTTCGGGAAACCGAGTTCTTTTCCGATGGGACTTAAGAACGCGGCCCTGACCTATCAAGAATACAACTCGGAGTACGCGCAGGATCCCTTCAAGAAGTCAGATCTTCCTCCACTCGGACTCCTAAACATGGCAACATCTTATCAGGCATGGCTCAGAGAGGTCCTCGATCTAGTACTAAGAATGCCACTGAAGAGAGCTCAGGAAGGTCTCGTCCTGACTGTAACATCTCAAGACTGCATCGTTCACTGGCCGGACTCTGTTCCTGAGGATAACAGTACCCGACTGGACAACACGACGACAATGGCTATTCTACCCTACCAAGAAGGAGCCTCGATCTGCGACATCGAGGCATCTACTAAAGTCATCAGCAACTCCGACAGTATGAAAACCAACGCCAATAACAGAACAGCTCACGCACGGGAAGTACTCATGGTTCGACGTCCTCGGTCACCATTAAATCTCCCAGAAGCACCCAATGTCAGGTCATCAGATGAATCAGAATCCAACATATCACCTTTTGCCCAGGGCTACGATGGAGAAACCGAGAGTCAGAAACAAGCTAGAGAAAGAAAAAACAAGTTGAAGCAAGGGCGGCAACACCGTGCTAGGCAGCGTAGGGAAGCCTGGATCAGATACGAGTCAGAGTTGGCTGAATACGACAGAAGAAAATCACAACGAGAAGTCAAAGGAAGACGTACGGCAAATACGCCTTACGATAAGATTCGAGAAGCATTAGAAGAACTTAGAGCAACTTCACATCCCGGCAAGAAGTATGAACAGCTCCAGGACTTGCTCCGGTCGACGATCCCGAGAACGCATGAAGAGAGAGCCCAATCAAGACTACCCGCCAGATCAACAACCCACAGGCAAGAAGATCAAAATCAAAGGAAGTCCGCTTTCGAAAGACTTGGGTCAGGTGGAAGCCATAACGGAGAAAGTAGGAAGGAACATAATCAAGGCCATCAATTTGAACAACCAAGAAAGACCAGGAGTAGGGTGCCTACCCAGACAGCCTCGCAGAATTATTCCCATCAAAACAACAGTTGGCCAGAAGGAGGTGCCGAATCCGAATTCAAAGAAGCCGGAACACACGACACACAAGTTCAAACCGTCTAACCACTCCAAGTATGATGGCAAAACTGAACCAAGGCAATGGCTTAGAATATATTCACAATCAATTGAACTAGCCAGAGGAGACGACGATATCAAGATCCTATTCTTTCCCATGGCACTAGAGGTCGTGCCCCTCCAATGGTTCGACAAATTAAATCCAAGATTTATCAGAAATTGGGAGGACTTGCAGAGAGCTTTTTGTGAAAATTTCACAGGAATCATTACACACCCAATCACTCATGTAGAACTAAAAGGACTCAAGCAAAAGGGAGACGAAAGTCTCAGAAATTACTATCGACGATTCGGCGAACTACGAGCTCAAGTGCATGACATCACCGAACGAGAAGTAATTGAAGCCTTCTCTCACGAAATCATGGCTAGGTGGCAATTTCAAGACTTCTGCAAAGAAAATCCGAGAAACAATGAAGAATTCAGATGAACAGTAGAAAAGATGATTACTGTAGAAGAAAAAACACGAGAGAGGTTCCCGGATAGAAGCAACCAGGACAACCCGGACAAGCAAAATCATCGAAATAGCAGACATCAAGAAAGAAAACGTAGACCAGACAATACCATGGCAATGGCCGACAAATCAAAGAAGTTTTCCAAACCCAGAAGATATGATGACATTGAAAACATACGTTGCCCATTGCACCCTAATGGGAGGCACACCATCGGAAATTGCTACACTTTCAATGATCGATACACAAGAAAAGATAGTAAGGAGAACACCAAAGAGGACAATCAGAAAAAAGATGAAGACAACCACGAGGACAAAGGATTCTAAAAACCTAGGGGAATGGTAGCAGTGATCTTCTTAGGGGCTCTAGATTGCAGAAGCAAACATCAAGAAAAACTAGCACTACGGACTATCATGACAGCAGAACTGGCTACACCAAGATATCTCAATTGGTCACAGTATTCTATCCAATTTACCAGAGAAGACCAATGGACTAGCATGAGAAACATAGGCCATTATCCACTGGTTTTAGATCCAACTATTGCTGGTATGACTGTCACCAAAGTACTAATTGATGGGGGAGCCGGACTCAACATCATATTCTCAGAAACACTAAGGAAGATGGGACTACAACTCGCCAGGATGATTACACCAACAAGTACACCTTTTTACGGCATAGTACCAGGCAAGGCAGCCATGACACTTGGATAAATTACTTTACCCGTTACTTTTGGAACTCCTTCGAACTACCGAACAGAGTTTATCAAATTTGAGGTCGTAGACTTCGATTCGTCATATCATGCAATCCTCGGATGCCCAGCACTGGCAAAATTCATGGCAATACCACATTATCCGTACTTACTGCTTAAGATGCCAGGACCCAACGGAGTCCTTTCTCTTCGAAGTGATTTGAAGCGTGCTTTTGACTGCGATGTTCAGGCAATCCAAATCGTAGCCAAAGCACAAGCCGACAATGGAAGAAAAGAAATAGCCACAATTGCTGCAGAGATGAGCCAAGAAGAATTAGAAATACCGGCTAAAAAGCCTAGCATCATCGCACCCCCAAAAGAAGCCAACGTCAAGCAAATCGACTTGGGCACTGGCGATACCTCCAAGACAGCAACCATCAGTGCTCACCTCTCGGCAAAATAGGAACTCGCGCTCACCAACTTTCTTTGGGACAACAAAGATATCTTCGCTTGGAAGCCGGCCGACATGCCAGGTGTCCCAAGAGAGTTGGCTGAGCATAGAATTGATGTTAATGAAAACTCTAAGCCTATAAAGCAACGGCTACGACGATTCTCACCTGACAAGAAGGCAGCAATTAAAAAAGAAATCACAAAGCTAATGGCGGTTGGATTCATTAGAGAAATCCTTCATCCAGATTGGCTAGCAAACCTAGTTCTAGTATAGAAAAAGAACACGGACGAATGGCACATGTGTGTTGATTACACAGATCTCAACAAGCACTGTCCGAAAGATCTGTTCGGGCTGCCACGCATTGATCAGATAGTTGATTCAACAGCAGGATCCGCCCTATTATCCTTTCTTGATTGCTATTCAGAGTATCACCAGATAGAATTAAAAGAGCAAGACCAGAGCAAGACATCTTTCATCACCCCGTTTGGTGCCTACTGCTACAAGACCATGTCATTTGGACTCAAAAACGCTGGAGCCACCTACCAAAGAGCTATCCAAATATGCCTTGGCGATCAAATCAGTAAAAACATAGAAGCATATGTGGACGATGTAGTTGTAAAAACAAAGAACCCAGATACACTGATTGAAGACATAAGACAAACCTTCGAGAACCTAAAAAAGTGGAGATGGAAATTGAACCCAAACAAATGTGTGTTTGGGGTTCCTTCAGGACAACTACTCGGTTTCTTGGTCAGTCATCGCGGAATCGAAGCAAGCGCCAAGCAAATTAGAGCCATAACGGAGATGGGCCCACCTAGAAACATCAAAGATGTGCAAAAGCTAACGGGCTGCATAGCGGCACTCAATCGTTTCATTTCAAGGCTCGGTGAAA